>NC_057405.1:21197915-21490217 GCF_019320065.1 Cervus canadensis
CACTCTATCAATTATTCCAGCAAATCTCAGATGCAGAGGCACATTCTGTGTATTTTCTAATGTAATATCTTTGGGAAAGAACCAAAGCTGAAGATGAAATCAAATTTATTCTTACCTGTTCTCACAGTATTTTATTTATTGCTCCTATATATACAATTTGAGCTTCCTCGGTCACTCAACCTTGTCTGGTTCTTTGTGATGCTCTGGACTGTAGCCCTCCAGGCAAGAATACTGGAATGGGTTGCCATGCCTTCCTCCAGGGGATCTTCCCAACCCAGGGATCGAACCCATGTTGCTATGTCTCATGCATTGGCAGGCAGTTTCTTTACCACTAGCACCCTTTTTCTATAATCATCTCACCTAATATTAACTTCATGTGTTTACCTTTCTTTCAGTTCAGTGCAGTTGCTCAGTTATGTCTGACTCTTTGCGACCCCATAGACTGCAGCATGCCAGGCTTCCCTGTCCATCACCAACTTCAGGAGCTTGCTCAGACTCATGTCCATCAAGTCAGTGATGCCTTCCAACCATCTCATCCTCTGTCATCCCCTCTCCTCCTGCCTTCAACCTTTCCCAGCATCAGGGTCTTTTCTAAAGAGTCAGTTCTTCACATCAGGTGGCCAAAGTATTGGAGCTGCAGCTTCAGCATCAGTCCTTCCAATGAATGTTTAGGACTGATTTCCTTTAGGTTTGACTGGTTCGGTCTCCTTGCTGTCCAAGGGACTCTCAAGAGTCTTCTTCAACACAGAAGCATCAATTTTTCGGGACTCAACTTTCTTTATGGTGCAACTCTCACATCCATACATGACGACTGGAAAAACCACAGCTTTGACTAGATAGCCCTTCATTGGCAAAGTAATGTCTCTGCTTTTTATTATGCTGTCTAGTTTTGTCATAGCTTTTCTTCCAAGGCACAAGTGCCCTTTAATTTCATGGCTGCAGTCACCATCTGCAGTGACTTTGAAGCCCAAGAAAATAAAGTTTTTTCTGCCTTTTCTAAATCCAGCTTGAACATCTGGAAATTCTCAGTTTATGTACTGTTGAAGCCTAGCTTGGAGAATTTTGAGCATTACTTTGCTGCCGTGTGAAATGAGTGCAATTGTGTGGTAGTTTGAGCATTCTTTGGCATTGCCTTTCTTTGGGATTGGAATGAAAACTGACCTTTTCCAGTCCTGTGGCCACTGTTGAGTTGTTCACATTTGCTGGCATATTGAGTGCAGCACTTTCACAGCATCATCTTTCAGGATTTGAAATAGCTCAACTGGAACTCCATCACCTTCACTAGCTTTGTTCATAGTGATGCTTCCTAAGGCCCACTTGACTTCACATTCCATGATGTCTGGCTGTGGGTGAGTGATCACACTGTCACGGTTATCTGGGTCATTAAGATCTTCTTTGAATAGTTCTTCTGTGTACTCCTGCCACCTCTTCTTAATATCTTCTGCTTCTGTTTGTCCATATCATTTATGTCCTTTAATTTGCATGCCTTTCATGAAGCTGCAAATAATTGTATGCTTCATGGAATTCTTGCATTTTATCACCTCCAAAATTGATTCACAAAATGCATCAAAATTAGGATCTGGTATCTTGACTGTTTAATATTCTTAAGTATTCTCATTATTTTCCTGAAAGCTATTTTGACAAATTCTTTCCTATTCTAAAATAAGTTTTAAATGTTTTTGCTAATTGATTTAATAACCACAAGTCATTTTTAAAAAGTCTTCTTGTTCACTACACAATGTTTACCCTATTTATTAGAAATTATTCTTCTTTCAAATTTTACTTTAATTATTCAGATAGTATGTTAGCCATTTAGTTTTTTTTAAATGTTCTATTTTGGTATAATATAAAGACCCCAGAAAAAGCATTCACTGTACTACAAAGAAAAAGACAAGAAGAAAATGTTAATGTAATCCACTTTCTTCAATACCAGGAGGCCCTGTGGGAAACTTTTGTCTTGTTGAAATAAGAGTAAAGGTGGGCACAATAAAGGTCAGAGATGGAATGGACCTAACAGAAGCAGAAGATACTAAGAAGAGGTGGCAAGAATACACAGAAGAACTGTAGAAAAAAAACTTCGTGACCCAGATAATCATGATGGTGTGATCACTCACCTAGAGCCAGGCATCCTGGAATGTGAAGTCAAGTGGGCCTTAGGAAGCATCACTATGAACAAAGCTAGTGGAGATGATGGAATTCCAGATGAGCTATTTAAAATGCTAAAAGTTGATGCTGTTAAAGTACTGTATTCAATATACCAGCAAATATGGAAAACTCAGCAGTGGCAATTTCAAAGAAGGACAATACCAAAGAATGTTCAAACTGCTGCACAATTCCACTCATTTCACACACTAGCAAAGTAATGTTCAAAATGCTCCAAGCCAGGTTTCGACAGTAAACCGTGAACTTCCAGATGTTCAAGCTGGATTTAGAAAATGCAAAGGAATCAGAGATCAAATTGCAAACATCCATTGGATCATAGAACAAGCAAGAGAATTCCAGAAAAACAGCTACTTCTGCTTTATTGACTACACCCAAAAACTTTGACTGTGTAGATCACAACAAACTGTGGAACATTCTTAATGAGATGAGAATACCAGACCACCTTATCTGTCTCCTGAGAAACCTGTATGAATTTCAAGAAGATACAGTTAAAACACATGGAACAATGGACTGGTTCCATATTGGGAAAGGAGTACATACATAAAGGTTGTATATTGTCATCTGTTTATTTAACTGATGAGTACATTATGCAAAATGCCAGGCTGGATGAAGCAGAAGCTGTCATCGAGATTCCGGGGGAAATACCAATGACCTCAGATATGCAGATGACACTACCCTAATGGCAGAAAGCAAAGAAGAAATAAAGAGCCTCTTGATGAAGGTGAAAGAGGAGAATGAAAAAGCTGGCTTTAATCTCAACATTCAAAAAATGAAGATCATTGCAGCCAGTCCCAACACTTCCTGGCAAATAGATGGGAAAACAATGGAAACAGTGACAGACTTTATTTTCTTGTGCTCCAAAATCACTGCAGATGGTGACCGCAGCCATGGAATTAAAAGACACTCATGCCTTTGAAGGAAAGGTATGACTAACCTAGACAGCATATTAAAAAGCAGAGACATTACTTTGCCAATGAAGGGCCATCTAGTCAAAGCTATGGTTTTTCCAGTAATCATTTATGGATGTGAGATTTGGACCATAAAGAAGGCTGAGTGCAGACAAATTGATGCTTTTGAACTGTGGCGTTGATGAAGACTTCTGAGTCCATTGGACTGCAAGGAGATCAAACCAGTCAATCATAAAGGAAATCAATCCTGAATATTTGTTAGATCTGACGTTGAATCTGCAGCTCCAATACTTTGGCCACCTGATACGATCAACTAACTCATTGGAAAAGACCCTGATGCTGGGAAAGATTGAAGGCAGGAGGAGAAGCGGACAAAAGAGGATGAGGGGGTTGAATGGCATCACTGACTCAATGGACATGAGTTTGAGCAAGCTCCAGGAGATGGTGGAGGACAGGGAAGCCTGGTGTGCTGCAGTCCATGGGATTGCAAAGAGTCGGACACAACTGAGTGACTGAACAACAACCAGTTTACTTATGATGTTCAGAACCACTCCACATTTTTTCCAATTTTCCTCATTTCCTTCTGATTACACAGAGATGAACAGCTCTTTTCCCTTTCTACAATTCTGCCAATACTAAGCCATTTCAGTTGTGTCTGACTCTGTGACCCAATGAACTGTAGCCTGCCAGGCTCCCCTAGAGTGCATTACCATGCCCTCCTCCAGGGGAATCTTCCTGACTCAAGGACCGAACCTGCTTCTCTTACGTCTCTTTCATTGGCATATGTGACAGCTCGTTCATGCAACTGAGTCTTTAGGATTATGCTGACATCAAAGTGATTTGTTATTCAATCCACAAATTCAGATTCGACAGTTCAGAAGAGTCCTGTCCCTAGAAATTCAGAAGTGGCTCTGGTTTTTCCACAGAGCTGTGTCTCCTCTCACCTAAGTTTTGAGGATGTAATTCTGATCCAGGACTGGCCATCCTCACTTTGTAAGAACTCTAGTCACCACAGTTTAGTTTAAAAAGCAGCAGACCCCAACCACACAGTTCAAGTTTCAGTTACCTTGTTGTCATCACTGTGAGCAAATGAATGAAGCACTCACCTGGCTGCCTGCTGCCATCCATAAATCACCTAGTAAATAAGAGACCACAGGCGTGCATCATGATCATGACCAGTCATGTCGCTTCTTTCAAAGCTTGTCATTGAGAAGCCCATTCAGTTCACAGGTAGGAAAGCACATGCTTGTGTTGCCTCCTTGTCTCTCATTCTAGGTTATTAGTAGTAGGTTCTACTACTGGAACTTCTCATTAGTAGAGGAGTTTACATGTAAATGGTTCTCAAATTATGAAAATTATTGACTTTACTGCTGTTAATGAGGTGAATGAGCCTATAGATGACATGATATTTCAGGCTATATGTGCATCAGGGTTGGAGAAGGAAATGGCAACCTGCTCCAGCACTCTTGCCTTGGAAATCCCATGGACAGAGTAGTGTGGTGGGCTACCGACCATAGCGTCATACAGAGTTGGACATGGCTGAGCACACATGCGTGCATACGTGCATCAGGGTAGTTGCAGTAACATCATGCCATCCCTTTTGTTCCTGCAGTGGTGTCTCCAGGTGATTCCAAAATACATCCAGCTCCTTTCATGTGGCTTGTTCCAAAAATGGATCATCAAAGAGGGAACTGATCAACACAAATGGAAGAACAGCAAAGAAACCAGAAGTGATTACATGGGGAGAGATATTTGACTGGAACTCACATGGAGTCTCACTGACTATGGGGATGCTGGCACGGATACCACTGAGGAGGCTCCAGACCTGCAGCCAGAAAGCCTGGTGGAGGCAAGGCTGTTGATAGACAGGAGGAAACGGTGGTGAGGAAAAGAAGGGTGATGTCTCAGAGGAAGTGATGCTGGCAAAATGTCTTCCCAAAAGAATTCTTGAAGATATTTCACAACATCGAGAGGCTACAAATGGGAAGTTGATCCAGACCTAAAAAGGAATGTGATAATTGGCCAGGGCAGTTGTACAACAGTAAGGGCATCATTGTTAAAGCTACCCTTGATAAGTTGTTTTTTAATAAAGAAAGAAATACTTTCTAACACTTTAAATAGCAGTATATTAAGCAAATATTAGTTTTAGTCTTTAAAAACAGTTTCCTCTGCACTTAAGACCAAAGGTAACAGATTTTAGTGACAATTTCTAATAGTCACAGAGCAATCATAAGTTTTCTCAATTGTGGTTAAGATTTCCATACATGGTGTCAGCTTGCACAGCAGTGCAAAGTAAGGATGACTTGTAATAACAATTTTTAAAAAATCAACACCAATAGCTAAAAGGGGCCTGTACTTTTCCAAAGTGGGGAGAGAAGAAAGAGGTTTATTCACTCATTGTGCTTTAACTATATTGTTCCTATGGACATTTATTTTAATATTTCAGTGCCAAATGCCATATTCCAAGTTTAATTCCCCACATTCTTTCCACAAAGCTTAATCTAAATGCAGTGCAGGTTCTGCTTTCCTTCCTTCCTGTGCAGAACTCAAGCAGCTCACACTCCTGGTAACAAAGTTGTGTATTGTTCTCACATGAGTGCAGTTGCCTATATCACCCAGGAAACCAAAGATGTGATTCTAAAAGGAGCTCTTGACAGCTTAGGACTGAGTTCCACGGGGTGCTGGCACTGAATCGTGCCAAAAGAGCTCCGTGTGCACAAGTTTGAGCCCCACTGTGGCTGTGGAAAGTTGGAAGAATTTAGCTGACTTGAGCAGAAAAAAGGCTCGGAGAGAGTGGATGGAATCTTTTTCTCAAATTTTCAGATTGTCTGAATTAAACTTGCCACTCAAAGTATGAACACAGATTGTCTCTTGTTTATTCAGAGACTCATAATGGCCCAAAAAGCAAATGGTTGCCAAAGGGACAGAGTGACTAGAACAGAATGAGAAGTTCCTGTCCTGCAGTACTTTTTATCCCCGAGAATGTTATTGGAACCTCAGACACATTTTCCCCTACTGACAGCATTATACGCAATAAGCACACCAACCCACTGGAAACTATTTAACCCAAAGTGCCCCTCAAATGTGATGCTAATTGCTATGTGGCAGTAGCCTTCATTTTTCTAAAGGTTATTTTACTCAATATGCTCACAACAAGGCATATAGCCAGAACACAAGAAGCATCTAAAAAGTCTACAGAAACCATCTTTAAATTTTATTTTGCTTAGCAAACCTGAAAAGTGAAAGTGAAGTCGCTCAGTCATATAATAAGGCTCAAAATATTAAGCATGGTAATTTGTGGGTGTTCAAATCACAAGAGATTTTTTTACTGTATATCTAGCAAACCTGAGATTTATTTCTGTACTCATCTATATGAATGTGTGTAATGTTCATTATTAACACAATATGATCATACTGTGCATTTTGCTTTGAAACCTGATTTTCCTCACTTAACATATTAGAGATATCATAGCAAGAAGCATGTATCTACATTATAATTACTAATGGTTTTACTCATTGCATCAATGAAGCATGACTTGGCAAGGGTCAGTCTCATTAACAGTAGCCTAGGTGGCACAGAAGAACACATACATGACCTGGAAGACAGAATAATGGAAATCACCCAATAAGAACAGAAGAAAGAAAAATTTTTAAAAATGAAAGCAGTTTCAGGGACCTCTGTGACAACATTAGTCATACCAACATTTGCATTATATGATCCCCAAAGAATATAAGAGGGACCAAAGAGCATTTGATGAAATTGTGGCTGAAACCCTCTGAACCTGAAGAAGGAAACTGATATCCTGGTACAGGAAGCACAGAGGGTTCCAAACAGTTCCACACACCAAGACTTTTCATAATTAAAGTGGCAAAACTGAAAGATAAAGACAGAATGTTAAAGGCAGAAAGAGAAAAAACAACAACAGTCAGTTACAAGGGAACCCACAACCATAATACTAAGACTTTTCTGCAGAGATTTTGCAGGTGAGAAGGCAGCAGCAAGATATGTTCACTCCCGAAAGAGAAAGCCTACAAACTAGGATACCCTACCTAGCATAAGTATCATTTAAAATAAGAGGAGAGAGAAGGAAATTCTCAGACAAGCTGAAGCCAAAAGAATTCTTCAATACTAAACCTATCCTGAAAGAAACATTAAAGGGTCTTCTTGAGATAGAAAACAAAAGGCCACTACAAAAGGGAGGAAGTTATAGGAAAGGAAAAATTAACTAGGAAAGGTAAATGTATAGTAAAGGCCGTGGACCATTCATTTAAATAAGCTAGGACGAGGTTAAAAGGCAAAAACTGTAAAATCAACTACAAATGTATAACTATGATACAGTGAAGGGATAAGCATGGAGACACAAAATATAACATTAAGACACAAAAATATGCAAAAGGAGAGTAAAAAATGATCTTTATAATATGTTTGAAGTTAAATGACAGTTTAAAAGGAGTAGATACAGTTAGATAACACATATGAAGCGCATGCTAACCGCAAATCAAAAACCTGCAAATACAAATAGATACACAAAAACTAGAGAGAAAGAAATGCAAGCAAACCACTAGAGAAAATCATCACACCACAAGGAAAGAAACAAAAAGAACAGAAAAGAACTACAAAAACAAGTAGCAACGTGGCAAGTATATACCTAACAATAACCACTTTAAATGTCAATGGACTAGAGTTTTTCTTTTGCACTACAAATATGCACATTTTTATATCATTGAATGTCTATCTTCATATACTTCTTTCATTTGCATACATTTTTAGAATTATTAAAATGTTAAGTCTAAGAATGCTGTAGTTATATTGATATTCATGCATAGCTTCACGAATGACTTGAAGAAAGGTTGTACTAGCCTGCGTTTCAAACTGTGTTTGCCCAGTCTCCACACTGCTGTCAACCAATCTTGTAAACATTATAAACTTTTTAACCTGACAGCTATGGAATGGCAAGCCCTGTGTTTTCAGTGGCATCTTTCACTATTGTTGAGATGGGACATTTTCCACATGCTTCTAATCCATTTATACTTTCTTCTCCATTTATACTTCTTCATTTACCAAGTTTTTCCCTTGTCCTTGCTTCCTTTTCTATTTGAAATGTGACTTTTTAATTGATACTTTTATAATATTGTGTTGGCCAAAAAGCTTGTTCAAGTTTTCCAAAAACCTGAATGAACTTTTTGGCCAGTCCAATAAAACCAGTAATGTATATATGCTACCAATACTTTTCATTTTTTTATACTTTGTATTTTAACTTGAGGGGATATTAATTTTATAATAAAAACATTTTTATCCATGAAATCTTTCACTTTTTAAAAACTTGCTTGTATGTTTGGTGCCATGTTGAGAATAGCATTCCCCATCTTGAGATAATATAAATATTACCTATATTTTGTGTAATATTCCATGATTTACTTTAAATATTTTACAATAATATTTTATAATTTTACATAAAAATTACATACTTTTTCCTTTACATGTTTTTACCTGATATAAGGTGTCAGGTAGAAATCTAATTTTTTTTGCCAAACAGTGATTCATATACAATCTATTAATATCAAACAATTAAATTTTTATTTGGAGATTGTAATTTTTTAGTTCTAGGATTTCCATTTGGTTCTTTTTCCTGAAATTTCTTAATTCCTTCTCATTACTTCCATATTTTCCATGTAGACTTTCTAACATTTTAATCATGCTAATTTTATCATCTGGGTGATTTGTTGTTCTGTTTCTATTAACCATATTTTCCTCTTGACTATGAATTACAATTTCTGTTTTATCATATGTCTAGAAATTTTTTTATTGTATGAAATCAGAAGATGTTTGCTTCTTCGCAGGAAAGCTATGACAAACCTAGGCAGTGTGCTGAAAAGCAGAGGCATTACTCCGCCAACACAGGTCTATCTAGTCAAAGCTACAGTCTTCCCAGTGGTCATGTACAGTTGTGAGAGCTAGACCGTAAAGAAGGCAGAGTGCTGAAGAATTGATGCCTTTGAACTATGGTGCTGGAGAATACTTCTGAGAGTCCCTTGGACAGCAAGGAGATCAAATCATTCAATCTTAAGGGACATCAACCCTGAGCACTCATTGGAAGGACGGATGCTGAAGTTGAAACTTCAATATTTTGTTCATCTGATGAGAACAGCTGACTCATCGGAAAAGTCCCTGATGCTGGGAAAGATTGAGGGCAGAAGGAGATGAAGGTGTTAGAGGATGAGATGGCTGGATGGCATCACCTATGCAACGGACATGAACTTGAGATGGTGAGGGACAGAGAGGCCTGGCATGCTGCAGTCCACGGGGTCACAAAGAGCTGGGCATGACTGGGCAACTGAACAACAACAGCAAAGACTGGTAGAAGGTAAATTGTGGAACTTTTAAACAGCAATTATCTTGAGGGGTTTTAATTTGTTTTGTTTCTTTCTCCAGTTAAATGCAATCAAACCTAGTACTGCCTAATACATTATGCTTATTTGGGTTTATTTCTGAGCTGTTCCCTCCTACTAATTTATTTGTGTACTTGGCTTCCAGTAAAAAAACCATTATCTTCCTCTGAAAAGTATTGATTTTTTTTTTTCCCTGAAACAATTAAATTGATGGCAGATCACCTTGGTCATGTGGCGGCATGGTTTCAGGCTCTGCTAAATAAAGCAGGTCCATTCCAGTTCTGCCCTTACTCCTGAGACATGGGTCTCATTCCTAAACATTGCTTTCTGGATTCCATGGAAAACCTGGGGTGTTTCCCAAACACCATTAAACTGATGGGAATCAAATTTCAAACTCTATCTCTCCAGCATCAGGGTAGCTGCTAAAATTTCTGAACTGCTTGTTTTTGTTTTTTTTTCCCAGCCTTCCAACTGCTGTTTTTCCCCTGGGGCATACTGGCATCTTCCGAGCATGTGCAGTTCTGGAGCTAAGCAAGAATTTGAGAAATTAGTCCGCAGATTTGGAGACTCATCCTTGTGTCTCTTTCTTTTCTGGGATTTCCTCCTTTTTTATTCCTGGTGCCACGGCTACACCTACTTGCCCAGAAGCATGGAAAATGTAAACTTCATTTCAGGTGCTATGCATCCAGCTAACCCACATCACCTTCAAATTTTAATTACATTTTAACATGTATTGTCTATCAAGCTAAAAAGTAAATTATGTTTCTTGATAACCACATGTAAAGTGAAAGGTTAGTATATTTTTAGTATATTTTTACCTCCTTTCTTCGCATCCCCAAGATTTTGTTGAAATAATCTGTCCTTAAAAGAAAGGAAAAAAAAACCAATAATGAGAAGAATACAGCATCATTTCTCTATTATTTAAGCAAATAAAATCATAACATGGTTATAATCAAGAGGAAATATCAAACAGAAATTTAGAAAGCTTCTCCAAAATAGTTGACCTTCAAAAATATCAAAGTCATGAAAGTAAGGTAGACTAGGAATTCTTCTAGACTGAAAGAAGCCAGAGAGATGTCACAACTGAATACAATCTGTGGTTATGAATGGAACCTTTTGCTATGAGAACGTTGTTAGAACAATTGCAAAACTTGAATTTGGGAGAAGGGTATTCCAGAGTTCGTGATGCTATTCTTGCAACTCTTCTGAGAGTTGGAAACTATTTAAAATGTTTTTTAAAAATAAACTAAATGAAAAATTCTAGATTATCATCATTATTATTTTCTTTTTGGATAGTACATGTATTCTAATTCAATACATTATATGTTTGGCTTTTTAAGCTATGTTAACAATTTTAGGCTTACACTTTTTCCATTTCTAACTTATAATTAATGTTCCTCTATGTGCAATAACTTCAGAAGAGGTGAGCAGTTAAAATACTTTCTGAGTCATTGTTTGCTACTGCAGTGAAGAGTGGCTTTTCAGGGAATATCGCTTTTTTGCCACAATTACTGACTCTTCTTCCTCTTCTAGTGTTTAGTGTCATAGAACAGAAATATGACAAAACAGATTTTTTTGCCTTCTATAAGATTTTCTGACTGGATATTTGAAGACTTTCCCTTTTATTTTTGAAATTAAATTTACTAGGCTATGTCTCATTATTAATTTTGCTTGGTATTTTATGACCCCTTTAATATGAAGACCGTGTTTTTAAAACCTCTGGAAATAATATCATATATAGTTATATATATGAATGATATCTATCTATATATATATGAATTATATATATATATATATATATATATATATATTATATATAATTTGTGGCAGTGTTTTCCTGAGTTTTTATATCATTAAAATGACTCCATGTTCTTATTTTGAAAAACAGATATACCTCAGTCCAATCCCCCACATATTCAACTAGCTTCTCTGAAGACAGGGCTCAGGACACAGCATTTTAAATGTGTCCAGGTGGCCATCACACTCATTTACACTAGGGAAATGTTTTGGTATTTTTCATTATGCCTGTATTTGATTTTCTGTATCTGTCCTCCACATTCTTCAACCTTAGTCCTTCGTTATTTTTCTTTATCTTCTCTGAGAGTGCCCTGAGCTGCTTTTCCCGCTCACTGATCTGGTTTCGGTGGTACGTAATCTGCTGTTCAGTGACTGCTTTTTCACATTCAACAATCAAAGTCATCTGAAATACAGCTGTCCCACCTTCTAATTCTTCTGTTTATATGAGCGCAAGACCACCTTGAGTCCTGTTGAAGAGACACAATAGATGTATTTAAAACTTGGTAGTTTTTATTGAAGTCACTTCTGCAGGGGCTGTTTTGTCTGACTTGATTTCTCCCTTTGAACAACTGAATCCTTTCCTATGTACCAGTATATACTGTGATTTTTTTGTGCTTGAAATCCATGGAGTGATGGACTCATCCACTCTTAGAGATGATATGCCTATGTGTTTGTGCAGACCAAGAGGGAAAAAGAGACACAGATGCTTTCTATAGCTTTTGTTTGCACAGTATTTGTTGTAATTACTCAATGAAACAGCAAACAAGAACACATCTACTTGACTTCACTTGGAATGGAGCTTCCTTTGAAAAGGATGGCTACCTTCCCAGAGAGCATAGAGATTCTTAACAAATAGTATCAAGGAAATAAATAAATGTGTTCTCCTTTTTTGCAACTATTCCTTATTTGAGATCGAGGAAAACAGAGATAGTAGCAAAACTTCTCTGTGTATATCTTTTTATTTTTTTCATTTTAGAGATGAAGATTTTTAAAATTTATTTTTTATTTTTTTTGCCATTTATTTTTATTAGTTGGAGGCTAATTACTTTACAATATTGTAGTGGTTTTTGCTATACATTGACATGAATCAGCCATGGATTTACATGTATTTCCCATCCTGATCCCCCCTCCCGCCTCCCTTCCCACCCCACCCCTCTGGGTCTTCCCAGTGCACCAGCCCGGAGCACTTGTCTCATGCATCCAACCTGGGCTGGTGATCTGTTTCACCCTTGATAATATACATGTTTCGATGCTGTTCTCTCAAAACATCCCACCCTCGCCTTCTCCCACAGAGTCCATAAGTCTGTTCAGTACATCTGTGTCTCTTTTTCTGTTTTACATATAGGGTTATCATTACCATTTTTTAAATTCCATATATATGCATTAGTATACTGTATTGGTCTTTATCTTTCTGGCTTACTTCACTCTGTATAATGGGCTCCAGTTTCATCCATCTCATTAGAACTGATTCAAATGAATTCTTTTCAATGGCTGAGTAATATTCCATGGTGTATATGTACCACAGCTTCCTTACCCATTCGTCTGCTGATGGGCATCTATTGTTGCTTCCATGTCCTGGCTATTATAAACAGTGCTGCGATGAACATTGGGGTGCACGTGTCTCTTTCAGATCTGGTTTCCTTGGTGTGTATGCCCAGAAGTGGGATTGCTGGGTCATCTTTTTAAAAATCTTTTTATTTTATATTTGAGTATAGCTGATTAACAATGTTGTGATGGTTTCAGGTTGACTGTGGAGGGACTCAGCCATACATATACAGGTATCGATTCTTCCCTTGGACAGCAAGGAGATCAAACCAGTCCATCCTAAAGGAAATCAATCCTGAATATTCATTGGAAGGACTGATGCTGAAGCTGAAGCTCTAATACTTTGGCCACCTGATGCAAAGAGCCGACTCATTGGAAAAGACCCTGATGCTGGGATAGTTTGAGGGCAGGAGGAGAAGGACATGACAGAGGATGAGATGGTTAGATGGCATCACTGACTTAGTAGACATGAGTTAACGCAAACTCTGGGAGGTAGTGAAGGACAGAGAAGGCTGCTGTGTTGCAGTTTATGGAGTTTCAAAGAGAAGGACACAACTTAGTGACTGAACAACATTTCCCCCAAACTCCCCTCCCATCCAGGCTGCCAGATAACATTGAGCAGAATTCCCTGTGTTTCTATGGATATATTTTTATAGTATTTTAATTTTTGAAATATATAAAAGCATTATTCATTCAAAACCTAAATAAAAATGGTACAAAAATTTAAAGAAAGGTGGTATGCAATCACTCAATTCTAGTTTGCCTAGATTTTTGAAAGGAAAACCAATTTTTAAACAAGGGTTTCTGAAAACTCCTATGGGATTTTTCTAATGTGTTAGCTCTATTAAAGTAATTATGCCCATTGGTATTTGCACTACTCTATTAAGAAGCCCAGTTTCAGGCAAGCAACATGGTTAGGCAGAGGAAAATCAGAAAATATGATCGATAAACTTAGAACATAACAAGTGTACCAATTTCTGGCACCATGTTTCCTAAAGAAAGACTTTTAATATATATGTTTTATTATCACACATTCCAAGCCTCACACATGATGGAATTTTCAAATAGCCACATATATTCTTAAAGAAAAACCTCCATGGATGGTAGAGTGAAATACTGAGACATAAAGTCCTATCCTGGCTCCAAACTGTATAAATTAAAGGAATATTGATCTTAAAACACTAGTACAGTAAATAATTGAAGCTTTAGCCCGCACTGCCTCTGGCATTGTTCGAAGTTTTGTCTTCATAACGCTCTCCACCTATGCAGTTACAGAGTCAAACCCATTAGCTCTTTATAGAGATCAACTTTGTCAACTTAGACAGTTTTCTTTAAGCACAGATCTCTTTCTTAAGTCTGATTACTTGCTCTGACATAGTTATGACAAAATGCACCATATTATCTGAACACCCATATATAGTAGCTATAAACACCTGCCTTCGAGATGAATGCAGGTATAAAAGTAGCACAGTTCTCTTATTGCCTCTGATCTGTCATGCACGTTAGTCTGAAGTCAAGAACAGAGTATTCATTGGAGGAATGGCAGGATATGAATTCACTGCTATTAATTGCCTTACCACCAAAAACACCAACACTTTTCTCCTTTGACAGACAAATCAAAAATAGTCTCCATTTTATAAAACACTTTTTCAGAAGATGATATTAAAAAAAACTTGGAACATAGGCAATTACAATTCAGTAAGAAGAAATAGTTATAGCTTCTCCTTGTGAAAATATTTGCAGATTTAATTATTTCACTTAGAGTGAAAATAATGGGAGTATATTGGTCAATAGAAGGCATGAACAATGTTTCACATTATTTAGCATAAAACAAAAATAGTCCTTTTGGTGATGGAGCTTTCTTGAGATGATCTTTTTTGGAAAGAGCAGCAGGCTGGAGATAAAGAGGCTGAAAGAAGACACCCATCAGGGTGTCTGGCCCATAGCAACATAGTACACGTTCATTGAATCAGAATCAGGGTCTGGATCTGCCAATCATCTCCTTGTGATCTTGGATGTTAAACTCTCTAACACACAGCATTCTCAGCTACCATGTTGCATGTGTCCCAGAATAACATGTTATAGTGTATACAAACATTTAAGTTGTTTAGAGGCAACGTATTACCACAGCATTTTACTATCTGTGTTACTTAGAAATTACTGAATTATTTTGAGATATCAGAGGCCATACTACAACAAGCCCAATGTTCAGTTATTTGCTTAAATTTACATGCTTGTGTGATAAAACATTAAAATAATTGATAGGATTCCACCATTATGTGGATAGATCAAAAATAAATTGAATTCTGCAATTTTCTCTTTGTTTCAACGGGATTCTCAAGCTCTAGGTAACAAAGGACTTCCAGGTGTCAGTTTAGCCCCCCTAGCACCTAAGCAGACAGAAGTGGGATGGGAGTGAGGGTCTCTGCTGGAATCTAGCTATCCCTGGGATGGGGTCTCTGCATCCTACACACACAAAGCTGAGCCTCTTCTCTTTATCCAACGCCACCCCACATTTTGCTTTGATTTTCATAGTTTCCCAGATCCTACCCATGGCTGCCATCCACACCTCTTCTGAGCCCCAGTTTTCCTGAATTGGGCCCTTGTGCCCTGCCCCACTTCCTGCCTAATGTCCTCCTAGGAAAATTCAGACTCCATTCTCTTACTCAACCTCCCCGCTCTCCATCCATCCATGCCCAGACAGTGGGCAAAGATGTGACTCAGCCTAAACTAACCTGAGAGTGATACATCACTGCTTGTCTAACTACTCACTAATTGACCCAATAATCATCTCAGACTCAGTCAAACTCAAAGGCCCTTGAGTCCTTTCATTGACAAAATCGAAGCAACCAGAAGAGAGCTACCAGCCCCTTCCTGCATCTGCACCCATGGGCTCTGCCTTCTCATCTAGGAACGAGCTATCCCTGCCTCCATCCAAAGCCAGGACATCCACCTGAACCCCATCTTCTCTCTCCTCCTTGAGGGCATGGTTTTAGAAATTCTCTTCAGTGTCTCCTGCATCAGTACACTTTCTCTGCTTGTCTAGTAGCACTAAAATGCACTGTTATTTCTTCCATACTGAAAAATTAAGGATTTTCTTTGACTATCTGTTGCCAGATAGCACCATATTGCTTTGCTTTCCTAGAGCAAAACTCCTTGAAAACACTATCTATACTGCCTACAACTGCCCTCTGATTATCTCTCAATATATTCCCATGTGTCTTTTATGCCCAAAACACTCTTATCTTGCTCACTTGTAACATCCACATTGCCAGTTTCTCAATCCACTCTCTCCTCAGCTGATGGGCATTTGACATGGGTGAGTGTGCCCACTCCTGGATACACTCAGCAACTCTCCACTGGAAGAGTCACCTGTCATCTGGGATGAGAAAACCCAGAAACCCTTCTGCATTGTTTCAAAACATATCCAGGCTTTGACTCTTCTCCCCATTCCACTGCTCCTGCTGCTGCTGCTGCTAAGTCGCTTCAGTCATGTCTGACTCTGTGCGACCCCATAGACGACAGCCCACCAGGCTCCCCTGTCTCTGGGATTCTCCAGGCAAAAACACTGGAGTGGGTTGCTGTTTCCTTCTCCACCCCATTCCACTGCTGACATCCAACTGGAGCCATCATCACCTCCCTCTTGGATTTTTGAGATGACCTCTTAAACGGGTCATACCACCTTGCCACATTACAATCTGTTTTCAACATCAGCTTAAGCAATTCCTCTAAAATGAAGTCAGATGGTGTCTCTATTCAAAATCTTCTGTGGTTTCCAGTCTCACTCAATGTAAAACCAAAGGCTTTAAAGTCATTTGCAAGTGCCTACAGGATGTGATTGCCAGTTCTACCACCTAAGACACCCCGGACACCTATTCTGCTCCAGCATATGAACTGCATAGTTTTTCTCAAACATATTGCCCAGCAGAAACCCTCTCCCTTTATGGTGCCCCTTTCTTCTGATAGCTCACTTCTGCCTCCAGTTTTCTGTGGGTTTATCTGCTTGGAGGAACCCACAAACATGCAGAACCCCAGCTTCAAGTGAGTCTCCAGGTGTGATTCAAGCCCCCAGTTTCTATAGTGTAGCAGGGGATGGAATGGTGCTCAGTGGGCCAATCTGGTTAATATGCCACAGGAATGGAAAATTGACCAGAGGTTAGTGGAGAGAAAATGTGGAAATTAGTCATAATGTAGTCTACATTAATGCAAGAAAATATAGAGGCTGCCTTTGGGCACAAAAATCAATAAAGTAGCATATTTACATTAAAATCAATAACATTAATTACACATAATAATTTGAATAGTATTGTACATAAATCTTACATGAATCATACAAACAGAATACTAGATGTAGTAGATCCTTTATACAATATATATGCTGCCTCACCATTTACCGAAGTGAAATATAAAATTTACATTTCAAAATCTCACACAATTTTGAGAACGTCCTCTGGTGAGTTCTTTTAATGTGGTTACTTCTGGGTGTGAAAAAAAGATTCTTAATGACTGACTGCATGCTACGTGCCCAGCGAGAAAGAAATTCCAAGAACTCGGTGTCTATTCTTAAGGCTATTCTTGATTCTGCTTTAAATGAAGAGATTGTGGTTGTTCAAAATAAAGCACAATAAGAGTATATTAAATGAAAGTGGGCAATATATATTAGCCTTTTCTTCATGGCAAACTTAATAGTTCAATAATTCTAGGATCCAACAGTAACATCGAAGTCCTGACTCTGCTCTGAAGTCCTTACTTTCTGCTATGGCTGCATTTCTTCCCCACCACCACACAGATCCTCTCAGATTCCAGTCCCTCACTGATGGAACTGCCAACCCAGCTCAGAAATGCTTTACTACTGGATTATTACCAGGATTTTCACGGCACTTTCCTTGGAAATTGGTTTGCTGCTCTGTTCAATATTTTCTATACATTCCAGACAAGCATCATTCACAATGCTCTATCTCAAATTTATTTCATGCATTCTTTTCCCTGGATCCAGCAGAAATAATTTAAGTAAAATTTCTCCATTGTTTTCTATGGAATAAGATGGCAGCCCCTTTGGCTGTACTTTCATCCTAAAAGCTATTTTATTTTTCTAATATGTATAGTGTCTTAAACACAGTTGAATGAATACATATTGGTGTTAATAATGGGGAAATTGAAGAAACTTGCTTTGGTGGCTTCACTGAAGAAAATAAATAAAAATGACAAATTCTCAGCTTAACAAGTAATGCTCCCAGGAGTTTTTGCTACCTTTTCGCCTGTTAACTACAGCTGCTGATGAATGTTAAAGAAAATAATTGATAAACATTTATTAAGCTTTCTCTAAATAAGGACATTTTGGACAAGGAAATGCTGATAGTAGTGATATTTTTGTTGCACCTTAATATCTTAGTGCTAATTAGCAATGAAGGGATAGAAATAAATGCTGGGGGGGGTGGAGGGCAGTGATTTAGGAGATAAGAAACATTCCTGCTTTTGAAGGCTCTGAAAGGCACATATCTGGAAAAAGAGGATTCTAAGCCCAAGGAATGTGGTGACCAGAGAGTTGTCCGGAAGTTAGGGTGAAAGTTGTTCAGGAGGTGATAATCAGAGAGGCGATTTTTGACTGAAACTGTGATTGATGTATCAGTTTAGCAGATTAGAACTGGAAATTCAAGTTAAATTCTGATCTTAGTCCTGAGCATAAGCTAAGGGATTTAGACATCATATTTAAACATTTATAAATCGAGGTCATAAACTGGTGGTCTGAAGGTTTAACAGCAGCAGATGTTTTCCACTTGACCTCACCTGATGGTTTCTGAGTTTGTAAATCCTTCTCTGAATCCTGAAGAGCCATTTAAAGCATTTTCATAAAAGAGTAACATATGGATTATTGTAGTTTCAGAAGAGGAGTCTGATTGTGGTGTTCAATAAGAAGTAGAAAGTGGATAAATTGGAATGAAGGAAATTTACTAGGAAGTGTCAATGGCAATTTAAGGGAGAAATGATAAAAGCCTGAACCGGCACAAGAATGTTGACAGAAAGAACAGGGGAATTCTTGATAGCAGTCCCTTTAGTCTGTTACAAATAGTGATGGAACATCTAATACAGTGGGGAAAAGTGTCTGCCTTAAGAGAGCATATAATTTACTGTGGGAGACAGACTGTAATCAAATAATAACACAAATAATTACAAAATTGTCAATATTATAAGTACTTCAAAGTGTAGAACATGCTTATAGTTGGGAGATTTAACCAAGAAAGATTAGTGAGGCAAACTTCAATTAACACCTGAATGTAGATCTGAAGGATCAGCTGGAATCAGATACACAGAGCTGTTAAAAGGGTAGATGATAGAGCCAAATGAAGTACCCCCAGGTGGGAAAGGCATAGGAAGCAGTGAACACCGAGGGAGGATCAGTGTGACGCAGAGAAGACGGGCGCACACCCTCTCATGGAGGGGCCAGACCATGCAAGTGCTCATGAAGGAGACTGGACTTGACCATAAGCAAAACTGGAATTTTATTTGAATTTTTGGATTCAGTTGGGGGATAGCTGCATTTAAAAAGAATATGCTGGGTGCAGCAAGGGGAAATGAATTACAGGAAGGCATGCAAAAGGATTTAAACCCCAATACTGCTGGCAACACTAAGCTTTAAACAGAGAGAGAACACATGGGTGAAATAACATATTTAAGCACTTTGTAGAATATATTTCACAAAACACCAATGCAGAATGTCCTAAGGGGAAACTGTCCCATGGTCTTGTAACTTTGAAAAATGGTCCATATTATAGTCCCTTCTTAGAAATCTGCAGTGAATGTAGCATATTAAAGACTAGTGCTGTGAGAGAATCCAGCTAAAAAATAAAACAAAGTCTGTTTATGTTTGCAAGACCCAGAATATCACAATTGTATCTAACCCTGAAACTTGTTGCACGCAGAATAACCTCTTAGGAAATACAGATGTGGACTGTTTTCCTATAGACACAGCACTGGATTTTAGTCAATGACTCTGACAAGTTTTTCATATTGGTATGATAAAGAAACATTTTTCTACTTCTATTTTTAAGAATAATATTGATGAGAGAAAAATGAGAATAAAATCCAGTCCCTTAGGCTGCTGTGCTGTGCTCAGTGGCTCCATCTGTCTGACTCTCTGCGATCCTGTGGCCTGCAGCCCGCCAGGCTCCTCCCTCCATGGGATTCTCCAGGCAAGAGTACTGGAGTGGGTTGCTATGCCCTCCTCCAGGGCTCCTTCCCAACCCAGGGATCTAACCAGGTCTCCCGCACTGCAGGCAGATTCTTTACCTTCTGAGCCACCGGGGAAGCCCAAGAATACTGGAGTGGGTAATCTATAACTTCTTCAGGGGAACTTCCCCACCCAAGAATCTAACTGGAATCTCCTGCTTTGCAGGCAAATTCTTTACCAGTTAAGTTGCTAAGGAAACCCCCTCCATTATGCTACTGCTGCTGCTGCTGCTGCGTCGTTTCAGTCGTATCCGACCCTGTGTGACCCCATAGACGGCAGCCCACCAGGCTCCACCGTCCCTAGGATACTCCAGGCAAGAACACTGGAGTGGGTTGCCATTTCCTTCTCCAATGCATGAAAGTGAAAAGTGAAAGTGAAGTCACTCAGTCGTCTCTGACTCTTAGCGACCCCATGGACTGCACCCCACAAGGCTCCTCCGGTCCATGGGATTTTCCAGGCAAGAGTACTGGAGTGGGGTGCCATTGCCTTCTCCTATGCTACTGAACTATATAAAAATGAAATAATTGCAGAAGAGTGATGGGTTTACTTCTAAGGAATGATTGTGGGGGGAAGTAATTTTTAATAACATGTTTAAAAATAAATTATTACAAAAATAAATAAAAAATTTAAACTCAATTATTGCATGCTCATAAAAAAAAAGCAATGGAAATTCAGGCAGCAGTGGGCCGTGCCTCCTTCAATTTATGCTCTGCTCAGCACACTCCTGTGCTGAATCACACTACTGGTGACCAACAGCACACAGTGGGAGTTGCCGTAAATTTCAAGGTGAGGTTATAACAGGCACTGCAACTTCTACCTTAGGTGTTTGGGTTCTAAGATGGTTGCTTACTCTGGGGGGAAACCAGTGACTGCGCCGTGAGAACACTCAAGCTGCCTGCTGCAGAGGCCTGCATGGAAGGCGCCAGCATTGAAGTGCCCGCTGAGTGAAGCCCAACCCAGGCACGCTTTGATAATTAATACTGCAGCTCCTGCTGGCATCTGACTGCCACTTCCTGTGATCCTCAAGAAAGAACTTACCCTATCGGGCCCTTTTCAAATCCCTGACCTACAAAAACCGTGAAAGACAAAAGATTATGTAATAGAGAAGAAGCTTTGTGTTCTAGTATGAGTTTATCACTAAAGGGAGATTGCCTATAGTCTGAAAATGGCCCATCTCTGCGACCCCTTCCTCCTCGGTAATAAGCATGAGCTAGAATACCTTGAGCTCACAGGAAACACCCTGAACAGGCCCACCTGTGAATGGCTGCTGGAAAGATGCAATGAACACATTCCTTCCAGAGGTTGACTAGAATCAGGAAATGTTTGACTTTACTCCCTCCCCTTTTAGTATAAAAGAAGCCTGCATTCTAACTCAGGCAAGATGGTTCTTTGGGACGTGAGTCCACCATCTTCTTGGTCTGCTGACTTTCTGAATGAAGTCTCTATTCCTTGACCCAGTAACTCATCTGCTGTTTTACTGCCCTGTTGTGTGGGGGAGTAGTACAAGTTTGAACTCAGTAAAAATTTTATGCCACTAAACTTTGGGGTGTTTTGAAAGCAGTAACAATAAACTAACATCTAAACTGTTTTAAATGATATTTTCTTGTAAATGCAAATCACAGAGCTATACTTTGCCAATTAAATGTTAATTCTTATGGAAGCATTTTTATTTGCCTTCCAACTTAGCTTGTACTGTGCTCTTCAGAAACAAAGCTCCATAGATTCACCTGATCATCTGCAGGAAAATAATTTAAGACCTCATTATATAGCTCATAGGAACTGAGAGATAATACCCAAAATGCTAATGTATAACCCTTCTTCTTTAGTGAAGGCATATTGTCACAGAAGTAGGTTTTTAGAAGACTGTCAAATTTTGAATAGGACAACCTTTTCTGATGATGAAAATGATTTAAAGGCTTTGAAAACTCTGCTAGCCATTGTGAATGGAGTGAAAATTTTCACAAGGTGAAGAGAATGAATCTCATACTTTGCAAGGTCTTTCCCTTAATAACTTCACCAAACTGTTTCCAGTCCTAAATTCTATATCCTCTACTCAATTAGGGACAATAACAACAGTCTAGGGTAGAGTCTAACTCATTTCCACAATCTCGACACTTCACTTTATTAGTTTCTATTTTTTCCTCACTTCTTACCTGATACTTCTAACAGAGAAAAAAGGGCTTGGATTTTTTTTTCCTTCCTCTTTTTTTCCCCACTCCCAACCACTTTAGGAAGTCTTATTTGAGTAAGAACACTGACCCAAATCAGACACTCCAGTGAAATATGAGAAAGCATAGCTACTGACAATCTATAAGTAAAACCAGCCTTTGAATAATTGAGATTTGACTACTTTAAAAGTATGTGGTTTAATAAACTATGTACATTTTACAATTACATGGTGAATGTGAAAAAAAAAAAACAACTGGTAATGATATACTGTCTCCCAACCACACTCCTCTAAAAAACAACCCATAAAGGTAGAAAGCATGGTCTAGTTTAAAGATAAGTATAATTACTTCTAAACCCTAACATTTTGTTGGTGGTTACATTATGATCTCCAAGTCAGGCTTCAACAGAACCTGAACCAAGACTTCCAAATGTTCAAGCTGGATTTAGAAAAGCCAGAGGAACCAGAGATCAAATTGCCAACATCTGTTGGATCATAGAAAAAGCAAGAAAATTCCATAAAAACATCTACTTCTGCTTCATTGACTATGCTAAAGCCTTTGACTGTGTGGATCACAACAAACTGTGGAAAATTCTTAAAGAGATGGCAATAGCACCACCTTACCTGCCTCCTAATAATGACCTCCTATGCAGATCAAGAACCAACAGTTAGAACTGGACATGAAACGATGGACTGGTTCAAAATTGGGAAAGGGGTATATCAAGGCTGTGTATTGTCACCCTGCTTATTTAACTTATATGCAGACCTCATGTGAAATGCCGGGCAGGATGAAGCACAAGCTAGAATCCTGATTGCTGGGAGAAGTATCAATAAACTCAGATATACAAATGACATCACCCTTATGGCAGAAAGTGAAGAGGAATTAAAGAACCTCTTGATGAAAGTGAAAGAGGAGAGTGAAAAAGCTGGCTTAAAACTCAACATTCAAAAAACTAAGATCATAGCATCCAGTCCCATCGCTTCATGGCAAATAGATGGGGAAACAATGGAAAAAGTGACAAACTTTATTTTCTTGGGCTCCAAAATCCCTGCAGATGGTGAAATTAAAAGATGCTTGTGCCTTGGAAGAAAAGCTATGACCAATCTAGACAGCATATTAAAAAGCAGAGACATTACTTTGCCAGCAAAGGTCTGTCTAGTCAAAACTATGGTTTTTCCAGTAGTCATGTATGGATGTGAGAGTTGGACTATAAAGAAAGCTGAACGCTGAAGAATTGATGCTTCTGAACTGTGGTGTTGGAGAAGACTCTTGAGAGTCCCTTGGACAGCAAGGAGATCAAACCAGTCAATCCTAAGGAAAATGAGTCCTGACTAGTCATTGAAAGGACTGATCTGGAAGCTAAAGCTCCAATACTTTGGCCACCAAATACAAAGAGCCGACTCATTGGAAAAGACCCTGATGCTGGGAAAGGTTGAAGGCAGGAAGATCAGGGGAAGGCAGAGGATGAGATAGTTGGATGGCACTACTGACTCCATGGACGTAAGTTTGAAGAAGCTCCGGGAGTTAGTGATGGACAGGGAAGCCTGGCATGCTGCAGTCCATGGGGTCACAAAGAGCTGGACATGACTGAGGGACTGAACTGAACTGAAAAGTATGTTCAGTTTTATGCACCTTAAAATCATCTTAACTAAGCAACTCAGTGAAAATTTTATATTGGTCCTAAGGTTGAAAAAACAGAGTTTTACATATTTTTAATAATAAAAAAGATATTCCCCTTGGCCCTAAGTTTGAAAAGATACAAAATTTGATATAATTTTTAATTATAAAAAAGATATTAAACTTCCAGTGTCAGCTCTGACACGTGAAGAGCTTGGAAGTAGTTGCTCTGATTCTTACAACAAGAAAAAAGCCAAAGAACCTGAATATTAGCAACTTTTCCTGGACCCATTACAGGTTTGAGGTCACAGGGCAAACCACCACCTCAAAATCTGGAGAAATAAAGTGAATATAGAAAATCACAAATGAGACCAATTCACTTAGAGCAGAAGCAGCCAAAACCATAGATTGGCAGAAGCAGTTAGATGGAAATTCTGGCGAGTTGCTGGAGGCTGAGAGTGGACTCACCTGAAGAGAAGATCTGCCACAAGTTCACAAATTTCACTTCCAGGAACCCCAGCAGGTTCTCACAGGGACGCTTCAAAGAAAACACCCTTACATTCTGAGAAAGGGAGGAGGAAAGTAACCATTCTGAAATACATTCTGAGTTTTTCCCCATAATGAAGGGCTGCTCCTCAAGGAAAAAGACTTTATGAACTCCTTATCCTACTTGGAAGAAGGGCATTGACCCAACTCCAGTCTGCTCTACCCTTCTTGTCTTACCTCAGGGGAGAAAAAAGAGTCAGGGACACTTGTGAAGGTCACAGTTCAGGGACACAAGCCCACTGAAAGACCGAAGTTTAATCACAACATTATAGACCTTCTTCCCTCCCTCAAACCTACCACCTTAGCAAAGTTCCAGTGAATAAATAGTGGACCACAGGCAAAGGAGCTACAAGCAACAGACTCTATTTAGGAGAAGTTCTTAAAGAAACAGACAAAAGAGGCAGGGGAGGGGACAAAACCAGATATTAGAGGAAACTGAAGACTCTGGAGCTTGCAACTACAGCAAAAGTTAGACAAAGCCCAGCACCTAACTGCTTAACATAAAACCATACTGAGTTACCTGATGCATTATGTTTGACTGTCAGCAAAAAAATTATAAGCCATACTGAAAAACAAGAAACAGAATAAAGAGACAAAGATAAGAACCAAACTCAAATATGACAGATTTTGTAATTATCAGATAACTTATTTAATGTCAGGATAATTACTCTGCTAAGGACTTACTAGGAAAAAACTAGAGAATATGCAAGAACACATAGTCAAGGTAAGCAGAGAGATGGAAACTCTAAGAATTTATCAAAAGGAAACACCAAAAATCAGAAGCACTGTAACAAAAATGCAGAATGCTTTTGATGGGCTCATCAGTAGATTGAACATGGCAGGGGAAAGAATCTGTGAGCTTAAAAATATGTCAATAGAAACTTCCAAAACAGAAATGCAAAGATAAAAAAGAATGAAGAAACAGAACAGAATATTCAAGAACTGTGGGTCAATTTAAAAAAGTATAACATACACTATTATCAGAAGGAAATATCAGAATATCAGAAGGAAAAGAAAGAAAGACACAGAGGAAAAGAAAGAAAGAAACGACTTGTGCTGTCACTTCAGCTGTAACCAATTCTTTGCAACCCCATGGACTTTAGCCTACCAGGCTCCTCTGCCCATGGAATTCTCCAGGCAAGCATACTGGAGTGGCTAGCCATTCCCTTTTCCAGGGACTCCTTCCCAATCAGGGATTGAACCTGGGTATCCTGCATTGCAATCAGATTCTTTTTTTTTTTTTTAGATTGTCTTTTTTTTTTTCCTGACTTTTATTTATTTATTTATTTTCCTTTTATTTTTATTAGTTGGAGGCTAATTACTTTACAATATTGTAGTGGTTTTTGCCATACATTGACGTGAATCAGCCATGGATACATGCAATCAGATTCTTTACTGTCTGAGCAATGAGAATTTTCCAGCATTAGTAATACCAAATCACTGATGCAGGAAGCTCAGAGAACACGAAGCAAGGTAAAATAAACAAACCTAGATTTTTCACATTCAGATTGCAGGAAACCAAAGCCAAAAAGAAAATCTTAAAACAAGTCAAAAGTCAAGATGTTGGGAGAAACACTTAATTATAGTGAAGCAATGATATGAACTATCTTGAACTTCTTGTCAGAAAAAAATGTATCAAGGGGAGAGTAGAATGCAATATCTACAGTGTTGAAAGAAAGAAATAAAGCTTTTCTGAAACAAATAAAAACTGCCTATGAAAAATGTTAAAGGAAGTTCTTCCTGAAGGAAGAAAATAATATAGGTCAGGAAATATGGATCTACCTAAAGAAAGGAAGAGTATAAAAGAAGGTAAAAATCTTTTAAATTTTTAATTATTATTATTATTAATTCATTTAATCGATAACTGTTCAAAATAATAGTATTGGGTGATAATAGTATATGGATAAGTGAAATGGGCAGCAATGTAATATGGGATGGGAGGGAGAAGTTGGGGATATTCTGTTATAAGTTACTTGTGCTAACCTAAAGTGTTAGAACTATATTTGAAAGTTGACTTAGATGAGTTGTATACGTATATTGAAAATTGTGAGACAGCCACTGATTTTTTTTTTTAATGTAACTGATGTGGTAAGAGAGGAGAAAAATGAACTCATATATAAAATACTCAATCCAAACTAGATATGGCAGAAAATAAGGAGAAGGAAATGGAATCCACTCCAGTATTCATGCCCGGAGAATCCTATGGACAGAGGAGCATGGCAGGCTATAGTCCATGGGGTTCCAAGAGTCAGACATGATTTAGTGACTAAACCACCACAAGGAAAAAAAGAAAACTAGTATAACAAAGAGAAAACAGTTACAAGTGTGGTAAATAATAATTCCATTATATCCATAATTAAATTGTAATCTGTCTAAATACAAAATGTGAGTAGTCTAAATACACCAATTAAAAGACAGAGACTGGCAGACTTTTAAAAAAATGATCCAACTATCTGTTGTCTACAAGAAACCCACGTATGTTAAGCAATATGTTGAAAGTAAAAATAAACTATGCTGCTACTGCTGCTGCTGCTGCTAAGTCTCTTCAGTTGTGTCCAACTCTATGCGACCCCATAGACAGCAGCCCACCAGGCTCGGCCGTCCCTGGGATTATCCAGGCAAGAACACTGGAGTGGGTTGCCATTTCCTTCTCCAAAACTATGCTAACACTAATCAAAAGAAAGCTTGAGTAGCTACATTAATTTCAGACTAAGCCAACCTCAGAACAAAGACAATAATCAGGGATATATAGACACAATAACATAAACATAAGGGGGTTAATTTGTAAGAAAGCCTATTGGACCTAAATGCTGATAAACCTAACAACAGAACACCAAAATACATGAGAAATGTCTGATAGAACTTCAAGGAAAAATAGACAAATCCACTATTACAATTGGAGATTCCAACACCCTTCTTTCAGTAATCAACAGATCAGCAGGCAAAAAATCAGTAAGGATATAGTCAAACTTAATAGCACTTTCTATCTCTAGATGTGTTCATAATTGACTTTTATAGAATATTCCATCAAAGAAGAGAAGAATGTACATTCTTCTCAAACTGATATGAAATATGGCTAAAGACAGGCAATGTTCTGGGCCATATAACTATATCATAAGAAATTTAACAGAGTAGAAATCATGCAAATATGTTCTAGAACATCAATACAATTAAATTAGAAATCAATAACATAAAGCTTTTTCTATGATCCAACAGATGTTGGCAATTTTATCTCTGGTTCCTCTGGCTTTTCTAAATCCAGCTTGAACATCTGGAATTTCATGGTTCATGTGCTGTTGAAGCCAGGCTTGGAGAATTTTGAGCATTACTTTGCTGGTATGTGATATGAGTGCAGTTGTGTGGTAGTTTAAACATTCTTTGGTATTACCCTTCTTTGGAATTGGAATGAAAACTGACCTTTTCCAGTCCTGTGGTCACTGCTGAGTTTTCCAGATTTGCTGGCATATGAGTGCAGCACTTTAACAGCATCATCTTTTAGGATTTGAAATAGCTCAACTGGAATTCCATCACCTCCACTAGCTTTGTTTGTAGTGATGCTTTCTAAGGCTCACTTGACTTCACATTCCTGGATGTCTGGCTCTAGGTGATGATCACACCATTGTGGTTATATAGGTCATGAAGAATTTTTTTTATAGTTCCTCTGTGTATTTTTGCTACCTCTTCTTTATATCTTCTGTTTCTGTTAGGTTCATGCAATTTCTGTTCTTTATTGTCCCCATCTTTGCATGAAATATTCCCTTGGCATGTCTAATTTTCTTGAAGTGAGGTCTAGTCTTTCCCATTCTATTATTTTCCTCTATTTCTTTGCATTGATCACTGAGGAAGGCTTTTTTATCTCTCCTTGCTATTCTCTGAAACTCTGTATGCAAATAGGTAAATCTTTCCTCTTCTCCTTTGCCTTTCTCTTCTCTTCTTTTCTCAGCTATTTGTAAGGCCACTTCAGACAACCATTTTGCCTTTTTGCATTTCTTTGTCTTGGGGATGGTCTTGATCAGTGCCTCCTGTACAATGACATGAACCTCTGTCCATAGTTCTTCAGGCACTCTGTCTATCAGATCTAATCCTTTGAATCTATTTGTCACTTCCATTGTTTAATTGTAAGAGATTTGATTTAGGTCATATCTGAATGGTCTAGTGGTTTTCCCTACTTTCTTCAATTGAAGCCTGAATTTGGCAATAAGGAGTTCATGATCTGAGCCACAGTCAGCTCCTGGTCTTGTTTTTGCTGACTGGATAGAGCTTCTCCATCTTTGGCTGCAAAGAGTATGATCAATCTGATTTAGGTATTGACCACCTGGCGATGTCCATGTGTAGAGCCTTCTCTTGTGTTTTGGAAAGAGGGTGTGTGCTATGACCAGTGCAAACTTGCCAGAGATCTCTTGGCAAAACTCTGTTATCCTTTGCCCCGTTTCATTCTGTACTCCAAGGCCAAATTTGCCTGCTACTCCAAATATCTCTTGACTTCCTACTTTTTGAATTCCAGTCCCCTTTAATGAAAAGGACATCTTTTGTGGGTGTTAGTTCTAGAAGGTCTTGTAAGTCTTCATAGAACCATTCAATTTCAGCTTCTTCAGCATTAGTGGTTGGGGCATAGGCTTGGATTACTGTGTGGAAAATTCTTCAAGATGGGAATACCAGACCAGCTTACCTGCCTCATGAGAAATCTGTATGCAGATCAGAAAGCAACAATCAGAACTGGACATGGAACAACAGACTGGTTCCAAATTGGGAAAGGGGTATATCAAGGCTGTATATTGTCACCCTGCTTATTTAACTTATATGCAGAGTACATCATGAGAAACGCTGGGTTGGAAGAAGCACAGGCTGGAATCAAGATTGCCGGGAGAAATATCAATAACCTCAGATATGCAGATGACACCACCCGTATGGCAGAAATTGAAGAGGAAATAAACAGTATCTTGAAGAAAGGGAAAGAGGAGAGTGAAAAGGCTGGCTTAAAAACTCAACATTCAGAAAACTACAATCATAGCCTCAGTCCCATCACTCCATGACTGATAGATAGAGAAACCATGGAAACTGACAGATTTTATTTTCTTGGGCTTCAAAATCACTGCAAATGGTGACTGCAGCTTTGAAATTAAAAGACGCTTGTGCTTTGGAGGAAAAGCTATGACCAACCTAGACAGCGTATTAAAAAGCAGAGACATTACTTTGCCAACAAAGGTCTGTCTAGTCAAAGCTATGGTTTTTCCAATAGTCATGTATGGATGTGAGAGTTGGACTATAAAGAAAGCTGAGCAGCAAAGAATTGATGCTTTTGAATGTGGTGTTGGAGAAGTCTCTTAAGAGTCCCTTGGACTGCAAGGAGATCAAACCAATCAGTCCTAAAGGAAATTAGTCTTGAATATTCATTGGAAAGACTGATGCTGAAGCTGAATCTCCAATACTTTGGCCAGCTGTTGCGAAGAACTGACTCATTGGCAAAGACATTGATCCTGGGAAAGATTGAAGGCAGGAGGAGAAGGGGATGACACTGGATGAGGTGATTGGTTGGCATCACCAACTAAATGGGCATGAGTTTGAGGAAGCTCTGGTAGTTGGTGATGGACAGGGAAGCCTGGTATGCTGCAGTCTATTGACTCGCAAAGAATGGGACATGACTGAACAACTGAACTAACTGAACATAAAGCTTGAAAATCCAAAAATGTTTGTAAACTAACTAAATAATATGCTAATAAATAACACGTAAGTCAAAGAAATGTCTCAAAAGAAAATTTTACATTTGGAACTTAAGTGACAAAATAGAACATCAAAATTTGTGAAATACAGAAAATCAGTGCTTAGAAGAAAATGTATAGCATTAAATGTAAGTATTAGAAAAGAAGAATGATCTAAACATTTATCATCTTAGGAAACTTGGACAAGAGGGAAGAATAATTTAAACCAAAAACAAACAGAAGAGAAGAAATAATTAGCAGAGAAATTTGTAAAACTGAAAGCTGAAAATCATTTTAAAAATCAACAAAATCAAAAGCTGATTCTTTGAAATGCTCAATAAAATTCATAAATCTCTAGCCAGACTAGCCAAGAAAATAAAAGAGAAAAAAAATGTAAATTACTAATAATATAAATATAAAAGGTTCATTACTTCTGAGCCCATGGACATTAAATGGAAGTAAATATTATAAACAGCATCATGCCCCTGAATTTGATAACTCAGATTAAATAGATCAATTCTTTGAAAGATAGAAATTACCAGAAAACACATAAGGAAAAAGTGAAAAACTTCAATAGTTTCATATCTATTTAAGAAGTTGAATCAAATGCCAGGACCAGATGGTTTCACTGATAAATTTTATAAAAGTTTAAGGAAGAAATGTCTTTCAGGCTCTTCTAGAAAATAAAAGCAGAAGAAATGATTCCAACTATTCTGTAAGAGCAGCATTACTCTAATACAAAGAAAGAAAAAGAAAGAAAGAAAAAGAAAACTGAAACCCATAACTTGTATGAAGAAGTGGAGTTGCTCAGTAGTGTGTGACTCTTTGCAACCCATGGACTGTAGCTTACCAGGCTCCTCCGTCCAAGTAATTTTCCAGGCAAGAGTACTGGTGTGCCTTGCCATTTCCTTCTCCAGGGGAACTTCCTGACCCAGGGATCGAACCTGGGTCTCCCACATGGCAGGCAGATGCTTTACCCACTGAGCCACCATATGCAAAAATTCTCAACAAAATAGTAGCAAATAACATCCAACAATGTATATAAAAATTATACAACAAAGACCAAGTGAGATTTATTCCAGCCAGACATTAGTGTTTCAACATTCAAACATCAATCAACATAATTTAACATATTACCAGGATAAAGTAGAAAAAACATAAGATAATATCAACTGATGCAAAAATGTATTTGACAAAATATCACACCTGGTCACAATAAAAACTCTCAGCAAGCTAAGAATAGAGGGGAATTTCTTCAACCCAAACTAAAGACGTCTACAAAAAAAGCCTTACAGGTAACATCATACTTACAGTGAGAAATCGGATGCTATCTTCTTAAAATGGGGAGAAGGAATGGTTGCTGTCTCTCATTATTTCTTTTCAAACCTTGCTGAAAGTCCTAGCTATTTCAATAAGACAAGAAAAGAAAATACAATATATACTGATCTGCTGCTGCTGCTGCTAAATTGCGTCAGTCGTGTCCAACTCTGTGCGACCCTATAGATGGCAGCCCACCAGGCTCCCCCGTCCCTGGGATTCTCCAGGCAAGAACACTGGAGTGGGTTGCCATCAGTAACAGAGAAAAACACTGCCTTTTTTTTTTTTTCTTTCAAATGACATGATTGTCTATGTAAAAAATCCCCAAAAATTGACAACAAAACCCTTGTAATTAATATATGTAATTATAGAAATGTTTTTGGATACAAGGCTTATCTACAAAAGTTGGTTGCTTTCCTGTATATCAGAAATGAAAGATTGGAATTTAAAATAATACTATCATTCACATTATAACCCAAAAATGAAGTACATAAGACTAAATCTAACAGAACTTATAAGATTTGTATATTTGTATAAAGCTACAGAACTTTGGTGAGAGAAAGAAAAGAAAATCTAAAAATGGGCAGGAGATCTAAATAGACATTTCTCTGAAGAAAACATACAGATGGTAATAAACACATGAAAATATGCTCAACATTGCTCATCACTAGAGAAATACAAATCAAAACTACAAAGAAGTATCACCTCACTCTGGTCAGAATGACCATCATTAAAAAATCTACAAGCAATAAATGCTGAAGAGGGTGTGACAAAAAGGGAACTCTCTTGCATTGTTGGTGGGACTGTAAATTGATACAGCCACTGTGGAGAACAGTATGGAGATTCCTTACAAAACTAGGAATAGAACTACCATATGACCCAACAATCTAACTACTGGGCATATACCCTGAGAAAACCATAGTTGAAAGAGACACATGTACCCCAATGTTCATTGCAGCATTATTTGTAATAGCTAGGCATGGAAGCAACATAGATGTCTATGAAAAGTTGAATGAATAAAGAAGCTGTGGTATATATACAGTGGAATATTACTCAGCCATAAAAAAGAAGGCATTTGAGTCAGTCCTAATGAGGTGGATTAACCTAGAGCTTATTACACAGAGTGAAGTAAGTCAGAAAGGGGAAACCAAATGTCATATATGAACACATATATGGAATCTAGAAAGATGGTACTGCAAATAGGTTTATTTGCAGAACAGAATTGTGGACACAGTGGGGGAAGGAGAGGGTGCGATGAACTGAGAGAGTAGTATGGAAACATACATTACATTATGTAAAATAGATAGCCAGTGGGAATTTGCTGTATGACATAGGGAGATCAACCCAGTGATCTGTGACAACCTAGATGGGTGGGATTGGGTGGGAGATGGGAGGGAGGTTCAAGAATTATTGTTGATGTTCTGTCACTAAGTCCTGTCTGACTCTTGGAAACCCCATGGACAGCAGTGTGCCAGGCTTTCCTGTCCCTCACTATCTCCAGGAGTTTGCTCAAACCCATGTTCATTGAGTCAGTTATGCTATCCAACCATCTCATCCTCTGTAGCCTGATTATTCTCCTGCCCTTAATCTTCCCTAGCACCAGGGTCTTTTCCAATGAGTTGTCTCATCACATCAGGTGGCCAAAATATTGAAACTTCAGCTTCAGCATCAGTCCTTCCAATGAATATTCAGTGTTGATTTCCCTTTGATGCTCAGGCTTCTTTATGGCCCAACTTTCACATCCCTACCTGACTACTGAAAAAACTATAGCTTTGACTATATAGACCTTTGTTGACAAAATGATGGCTCTGCTTTTTAATATGTTCTTTAGGTTTGTCATAGATTTTCTTCCAAGGAGCAAGTATCTTTTAATTTCATGACCACAGTCACCATCTACAGTGATTTTGGAGCCCAAGAAAATAAAATCTGTCACTGTTTCCACTTTTTACCCTTCTCTTTGCTATGAAGTGATGGGACCAGATGCCATGATCTTAAGTTTCTGAATGTTGAGTTTTAAGCCAGCTTTTTCACTCTCCTCTTTCATCCTTATCAAGAGGTTCATTAGTTCCTCTTCACTTCCTGCCATTAAAGTGGTATTATTTGTATATCTGAGGTTGTTGATATTTCTCCCAGCTTGTGATTCATCCAGCTCAGCCTTTTGCATGATGTACTCTGTATACAAGTTAAACAAGCAGGGTGAAAAATATACAGCCTTGATGTACTCCTTTCCCATTTTGGAACCAGTCTGTTGCTCCATGTCTGGTTCTAACTGTTCCATCTTGACCTGCATACAAGTTTCTCAGGAGACAGGTAAGATTGTCTGGTATTCCATCTCTTTAAGAAATGTCCACAATTTGTTGTGATCCACACAGTCAAAAAGGGAGGGAATGTATATATACCTATGGCAGATTCATGTTGATGTATGGCAGAAGCCAACACAATATTGGAAAGCAATTATCCTCCAATTAAAAATAAGTAAACTATTTAAAAAAGAAAATGGGCAGAGATTCCTGAACGTTTTACAAAAGTGAATATCCAAAAACCAGTGAATATATGAAAAGATGTTCAATTTCATCAGTCATCACAGAAATGAAATCTTCAGGTGTGTGGAGATTTCACCACACTTACCACGATGATGTAAAGGAAAATAAACAAGCAAAGGATAATGCAATGTAACTGTTGGTGGGAATGTAGAGCAATCAGAATGTTCAGACAGTACTGTTGGGGAGTAAATTAGTACAACCACTTTTAAATCTCATTGGCTTCTCGATTACAGCTGCCCATGCTGAGAGAAGGGAGTTAAAGCAACTGGGTTTCAATCCATTCACTGCCGTTACCAAGGAGAACTCTTGGGAGAAAGGCTCTTGAGTTCATCCAGTCTAATCTCCTTTATAATAAGACCTCCAGATAAATAGGCTAATGATATTTGGGAGAAGAGATCTTAAATTTGATATGCCCTTGGTAGGATACCCTAGTTAAGAATTACCTATAGAAAAAGAACCCAGGATACATGAGCAATGGCCTTCTGGAGAATCTCACCTAAGCAACATAGCTCTGTGGCTTCATAATTTAAATGCTCCCAACATTTGAGATAACCCTGAAATGTAATGGTGTTCTCATCTATTATACTGGACCAGTGGGATGTGTTGGACAAGGGAAAACAGGACCTAAGAAGCAATCCTTGATGCCCTGACCTCTCTCTGCTCCTTTTGAAATTGTCAGTCACCTTCCAATTAAAATTATTTAGTAAAGTTTGCTTAGGGATAAGATCTCTGTCATTTATGTGACTCTCACCTGATAGTTCTTTCCTGTGTGCTAGCTTATACAATCAGACACAATAATTCCACTCACAGGTAAATGCCAAACAGAAATCATTCAGACATTCAGCTAAGGCCAGGAGTTTACATTCATAACATCACTATTTTTAATCCAAAATACCTATAAAATATCCTAACGCCTATAAAGAAGAATGGACAAAATATGATATGTTGACAGAATGAAATGCTATTCAGCAACTAATAACTTTACATAAATTAGTCTGAGGGAATCTCAGAAACGTGATGTTGACTGAATTAAACTAGACTCAAAGAGTTCTGTGTGTTTCTAAAAACATAACAAACAAAATTAAGATGTTAAAGGTCAGGTCTTGTTACCTTCTTGGTGGCCAGCAGAACTGAAGAACACGAGGAGACTTCAGGTAATGTTTTATTTTTTGATGAAGGTGCTTCTAAGTTCAGTTTGTTAAGAACTTATTGAGCTGTATGTTTATGACTTGCACAGGAGAAGGGATCTACTGGTGGGAGTAACACCCATAAATGGGTTAAGTGTTAAGAGACAGTTAGGAAAAATTTAGGAAGTTTTACTGGATATTGGCCATAGAATTCTCCCACTGCTGCCTCTTCCAGAAGCTTCTGAAGAGATTTATATAACTTTCAATTGTTTACAAAGTCAAATCATTTACCTATTTAAGGTGACAAAATGTGGAGATAAGTAATGAGATGGAAATAACATACTAGAATTATAATTGAAAAGAAAGAAAACTTTTCCCAAGATATAAATGAAAAAACTTTTGAGATTGCAAGTCATGTAATTGTTATTTCTAAAATCCTTTGTGTTTTGATTTTAAGAAAATATCCAAATTGATACTGTCATTTTTTATTCCATATTATTAGTGAATATTCAACTTTTAAACTATTTTCAGTATCTCCTAAGAACCTTCAAACATTATAGCTAAATTAATAATTCCAAATATATATTCCTTCCTTCTGAAATGATGACAATGGTGACAATGATGATGGTAATAATTGTGACAACAACAGATATATCTTAAGCCACTAACCTATAAGATACTGTGCCAAAACCTTCTAATACAAGGGTTCTTAAGTAGTAATCCAATATAATTCAGGGATCTATAAATTTGAATGGAAAAAATACATCTTTATTTTCACTAGCCTTTAATGTAAACCTGGAATTTCTTTCAACAGAAATTTAGCAATTATTTCAACAGAAATTTAGCAATTATTTCAATCTCACTTACAACAGATACTTTGAAATATTTATGCTCATTACTACATTGAAATTGTGAGTTATTAGACTTGTCATCAGGTCTCTATTTAATTTGTAAAGAACCATGAATATTACTATGGCACACAATCTTTCATATTTGCTAGCTATTTCAAAATGATTTGTTTTCTTTTAATTCTATACATATTTTTATGAATTGAAAAATCCTATCTTCAATTGCACCAAAGGGTCCCATGGCACCTAAAAAGGTTAGGAACACTTAAAACTTCTCATTTAATTCTTACCACCTTATGACATTGATAATATTATCATCTTCATTCCTGAAGCAAGGAACATGAAGCATGGAAAGTTCAATAACTTCCCCAAGTTCATAAGATTAATAAATCTTAGGAGATAAAATTAGAGCCTCAATTCATTTATCTTCAGGACCTGTCCTCTTGACCACTGGTCTATGTAGCCTGTTAGAAATTTAAATCTTAATACAGTGACTTTCAAGCTGTTGTCTACAAATCCGTGGGACAAAGGAGTAGAGACAAAATATCAGGCTTTGCTGATATCTTGACGTTTCATTTAAATGTTTGCTTTTGAAACTTATGCTCTCTACTGTTAAAAAAAAACTTAAATCATTGCCCTAAAAATAACATAAAAACACACAAATGTTAGTCACAAGTAAAGGTTTTTAAAAATCACATACCAGACAGATATTTTTTATCACTCATCCAAGGCCCAAAATAAATCATTTTACTGAGTAATTTGATCCCTCAAAATCTTAATCTGAGAACCAACTGGATTTTTACAGTTCTGATGGAACATCTCCAGTCTTGACCTCTCAAAATCAATGATAGAACAAGAGAAGAATCCTGTACTTCCCAGATTGCATCCACCCCATCCAACCTCAAACCCAAGACCCTAAGTTTACTTCATTTTTTTAAAATAAAACTTTCAATGAGTTGGTAGACTTATCCATGCTGAAAATATCTGATGATTGACAACAGGCTAGTCTTGGTTGTGTTTATATGTGTAAATACATATATTTATTTAACACATATATACTTATGTGTTGTGTACATAAATATATATATTTAATATACCATCATTCAACCTCATTTTTATTTTATTTTGTTGTTAAATTAAGCTTCTTGGCTTGATTACTTCCTGTGAGATTTCTGTGAGTTCTCTAGAATGATTTCAAGATTACAGATAAAGCAGATTAACTTCATGAAGACCTATTGTACATTTGGAAATGGTACCATATTCAATTGGATGTTCCAGGTGGTAAAGAATCTGCCCTCCAGTGCAGGAATTACATTTGAAGTGGGTTCAACCCCTGGGTTGCGAAGATCCCCTGGAGTAGGAAATATCAGCCCACTCCAGTTTTCTTGCCTGGAGAATTACATGGAGAGGGGAGCCTTGCAGGCTACAGTCCATGGCATCACAACGAGTTGGACAGGACTAAGCATGCATGCATGCACCATGTTCAATTATGAGGTCTTGCAATGAGGCAAGAAAAATGCACATTTGTTAAAAACACTGAATTTTTCCTTTCAAGATATTATTCCAGTTCAGAAGGAGTAGAGATGGGTAAAGATAAAAAGAGATTTATCCCCTGTGTGGTGGGTAGAAATACAGGGGCTGACTAGGTCAAACTTGAGAGAAAAAAAGACCCCACCAATCCAGCATTACTGTTTTTGCCATTAAACATATCCAGGTCATCAATAGGGATGCCATTCAGCACTATTAACTCTCTCAGCAAGTATTAAGCTTCTCTTTGAACATCATGTCCCAATATCCCAGGATATAAAGAAATGAACGAAAAATAATAGTGGGAAACAGACACTAATGGATGACAGAATAAATATGATAAGATTGGAGGAAGATAGACCACAGTTTACCCAGAAGTCTTGTGAGTGAAACAGAGCATTTCCATGTCAACTCACACCAGTCAGAATGGCTATCACATACAATTCCACAAATAAATGCCGGAGAATGTGTGGAGAGAAAGGAACCCTCCTCCACTGTTGATGGTAATGTAGTTTCCTTAAAGAGCTAAAAATAGAGCTATCATATGACCCTGCAATTCCACTCCAGGGCATATATCTGGAGAAAAACATTATTTAAAAAGATAAAATAAAGTAAAATTGAAGGATATAAAATTAATACACAGAAATCCCTTGCATTTCTATACACTAACAGTGAAAAAAAAAAACAGGAAAAGAAATTAAGGAAGCAATTTCATTCACCATTGCAATGAAAAGAATAAAATACTTAGGAATAAATTTACCTAAAGAAACAAAAGACCTACATATAGAAAACTATAAAACACTGATGAAAGAAATCAAAGATGACACAAATAGATGGAGAAATATGCCATGTCTCTGGATTAGAAGAATCAATATAGTGAAAATGAGTATATGACCCAAAGCAATCTATAGATTCAATGCAATCCCTATCAAGTTACCAACAGTATTTTTCACAAAACTAGAACAAATAATTTCACAATTTGTATGGCCACACAAAAAACCTTGAATAGCCAAAGTAATCCTGAGAAAGAAAACTGGAACTAGAGGAATCAACCCGCCTGACTTCAGACTATACTACAAAGCTACAGTTATCAAGACAGTATGGTACTGGCACAAAGACAGAAATATAGATCAATGGAACAAAATAGAAAGTCCAGAGATAAATCCAAGCACCTATGGACATCTTATCTTTGACAAAGGAGGCAAAAAAAAATGGAGAAAAGACAATCTCTTTAACAAGTGGTGCTGGGAAAACTGGTCAACCACTTGTAAAAGAAAGAAACTAGAACACTTTCTAACACCATACACACAAAAAAACTCAAAATAGATTAAAGATCTAAATGTAAGACCAGAAACTATGATACTCTTAGAGGGAAACATAGGCAGGACACTCTCATATAAATCACAGGAAGATTCTCTATGAGCGACCCACCTCCCAGAATAATGGAAACAAAACCAAAAATAAAAAAAATGGGACCTAATTAAACTTAAAAGTTTTTGCACAATAAAGGAAACTATAAGCAATGTGAAAAGGCAGCCTTCAGAATGGGAGAAAATAATAACAAAATGAAGCAACTGACAAAGAATTAATCTCTAAAATATATAAGCAAATGACTAATGACAAGGAATTAGTCTCCAAATTATGCAAGCAAAATATATCATGCAGCTCAATACCAGAAAAACAAACAACCCAACCAAAAAGTGGGCCAAAGAACTAAACAGACAGTTCTCCAAAGAAGACATACAAATGGCTAATAAACACATGAAAAGGTGCTCTACATCCCTCATTATTCAGTTCAGTTCAGTACAGTCACTCAGTCGTGTCTGACTCTTTGCCACTCCCATGAATCGCAGCACGCCAGGCCTCCCTCTCCATCACCAACTCCCAGAGTTTACTCAAACTCATCTCCATCGAGTCGGTGATGCCATCCAGCCATCTCATCCTCTGTCGTCCCCTTCTCCTCCTGCTCCCAATCCCTCCCAGCATCAGGGTCTTTTCCAACGAGTCAACACTTCCCATGAGGTGGCCAAAGTATTGAAGTTTCAGCTTCAGCATCAATCCTTCCAATGAACACCCAGGACTGATCTCCTTCAGGATGGACTGGTTGGATCTCTTTGCAGTCCAAGGGACTCTCAGGAGTCTTCTCCAACACCACAGTTCAAAAGCATCAATTCTTTGGCGCTCAGCTTTCTTCACAGTCCAACTCTCACATCCATACATGACCATAGCCCTGGAAAAACCACAGTCTTGACTAGACGGACCTTTGTTGGCAAAGTGATGTCTCTGCTTTTTAATATGCTATCTAGGTTGGTCATAACTTTCCTTCCAAGGAGTAAGTGTCTTTTAATTTCATGGTTGCAATCACCATCAGCAGTGACTTTGGAGCCCAAAAAAATAAAGTCTGACAGTTTCCACTGTTTCTCTGTCTATTTCCCATGAAGTGATGGGACGAGATGCCATAATCTGAGTTTTCTGAAAGGTGAGCTTTAAGCCAACATTTTCACTCTCCTCTTTCACTTTCATCAAGAGGCTCTTTAGTTCCTCTTCACTTTCTGCCATAAGGGTGGTGTCATCTGCATATCTGAGGTTATTGATATTTCTCCCGGCAATCTTGATTCCAGCTTGTGCTTCTTCCAGCCCATCGTTTCTCATGATGTACTCTGCATATACACTCATTATTAGAGAAATGCAGATAAAAACCAAAATGAGCTATCATCTCACACCAGTCACAATGACTGCCATCAAAAAGTCTACAAACAATAAATGCTGGAGAGGGTGTGGAAAAAAGGGTACACTCTTACACTGTTGGTGGTACTGCAAACTGGTACAGCCATTAGGAGAACAGTGTGGAGATTTCTTAAAAAAACTGAAAATAGAACTGCCATATGACCCAGCAATCCCACTATTGGGCATACACACTGAGGAAACCAGAACTGAAACAGACACATGTACCCCAATATTCATCACAGCACTGTTTACAACCGCCAGGACATGGAAGCAACCTAGATGTCCCTCAGCAGATGAATGGATAAGAAGGCTGTGGTACATATACACAATGAAATATTATTCAGCTGTTTAAAAAAGCACATTTGATTCAGTTCTAATGAGGTGGATGAAACTGGAGCCTATTATTCGGAGTGAAGTAAGTCAGAAAGAGAAACACAAATACAATATATTAACGTGTATATAAGGAATTTAGAAAGATGGTAACAGTGATCCTATATGAAAGGCAGCAAAAGAGACACAGGTGTAAAGAACAGAGTTTTGGACTATGTGGAATAAGACAAGGGTGGAATGATTTGAGATAACAGCATTGAAACATGTATAATACTATACATAAAATAGATGAACAGGGCAAGTTTGATGCACGAAGCAGGGCACTCAACACTAGTGCTCTGGGACAACCCAGGGGAATCGGGTAGGAAGAGAGGTGGGAGGGGGCTCAGTATGGGGAGACACATGTGCACCCATGGATGATTCACGTCAAAATCACCACAATATTGTAAAGTAATTATCCTCCAATTAAAATAAAGAAATTAAACAAAATATACATGCAACACAATGTTCACTGCAGTTCTGTTTACAATAACCAAGACATGGAAGCAACGTAAATATCCACTGGCAGAAGAATGGATAAAGAAGATAAATATACAATGGAATATTATTCACCTATTAGAAAGAATGAATCTCACATTTGCAGAGATATTGATGGACCTAGAAATTGTCATGCAGAGCGAAGTAAGTCAGAGAAGAAATATTATATGGCATCCCTTATATGCAGAACCGAAAAAGAAATGATATGAATGAACTTATCATTAAAACAGAATAGACTCACAGACTTGGAGAACGAACTTATGGTTGCCAGGGAGGAGGGGTGAGGAGAAGGGATAGTAAGGAAGTTTGGTGTTGACATGTACACATTGCTATATTTAAAAATGATAGCTAATGAGGCCTTCCTCTATAGCACAGGGAGCTCTGCTCAATGTCATGTGCCAGCCTGGAATAGAAGGGGAGTTTGGGGGAGAATGGATATATGTATGTGTGTGTGTGTGTATACATACATATATATATATATATATGCCTGAGTTTGGGGGAGAATGGATATATGTATATATATATATACACATATATATGTATATATATATATACACCTGAGTCATTTTCCTGTCCACTTGAAGCTATCAAAGCATTATTAATCAGCTATATTCCAATATAAAATAAAAAGTTAAAAAATAGAGCATCTCTGTGCAGGCTTTTTGCTGACCCTAGATTTCTTACAACTGTAATAAAAGGAAAAGCCCTCTTTAATTTTTGACTTGTCAGAAGCTTAAAGAGACATCTGCTCAAGATGAAGCTCTCATTACCTAATAATCTCTCCTCTCCACCCTCATTCCTTATAAAATGAGAGAATACATATGACCTATATGTAGTCCTGAGCACTTCATCATTGGGTACTTTAAGCATAGATTGATCTTTATAAACTAGTCAGATGGCTATTACATACACAAAAACACCATAGAAAGTGATCTGATTATCTGAAGCTCCCCTTTCTTTTATAGATTACTTCTAATCAACAACTACCAAACTTAAAAATGGAAAAAGGGATAAACCATGTCCTCTCTCTGACCTGTATGAAAATATCAGACAAATATCAAAGGGGAGACACAACTTAGCAAGCATCCTAGTCACTGAGAAGTCTAATAAATGCTGCAGTTATGGGTGATGGACAGGGAGACAGGCAGGGCTGGAGCAGGACTGCAGTAATAAGACAGGGAAAGAGAAATCACGCTGCTAAAGGGAACAGGAAAACCATTCATGACTCAGTATAAAACACCTTAGGCATCCCTACATCATCAATATCTGCACTTCCCAATCTCAGTGTCTCATCAGCAGACATTTTCCACACTCCTTTCTCAACATTCATACTTCACCACCTTGTTCTCAAACCCAATTACCACAGAGGAAGATATAGCAATTTCATCAAAGATGGGCACAATAAAGGACAGAAATGGTATGGACCTAAGAGAAGCAGAAGATATTAAGAAGAGGTTGCAAGAATACACAGAAGAACTATACACAAAAGATCTTCATGACCCAGATGTTCATGATGGTGTGAATCATTCACCTAGAGCCAGACATCCTGGAATGGAAGGCAAGTGGGCCTTAGGAAACATCACTAGAAACAAAGGTAGTGGAGAGGATGGAATTCCAGTTGAGCTATTTCAAATCCTAGAAGATGATGCTGTGAAAGTGCTGTACTCAATATGCCAGCAAATTTGGAAAACTCAGCAGTGGCCACAAGACTGGAAAAGGTCTGTTTTCATTCCAATCCCAAAGAAAGGCAATGCCAAAGAATTTTCAAACTACTGCACAATTGCACTCATCTCACACACTAGCAAAGTAATGCTCAAAATTCTCCAAGCCAGGCTTCAACAGTATGTGAACCATGAACTTCCAGATGTTCAAGCTGGATTTAGAAAAGTGAGAAAAACTAGAGATCAAGTTGTCAACATTTGTTGGATCATCAAAAAAGTAAGAGAGTTCCAGAAAAACATCTATTTCTGCTTTATTGACTATGCCAAACCTTTTGACTGTGTGGATCACAAGAAACTGTAGAAAATTCTTCAATTCTTCAAGAGATGGGAATACCAGACTGCCTGACCTGCCTCCTGAGAAATCTGTATGCAGGTCAAGAAGCAACAGTTAGAACTGGACATGGAATGACAGACTGTTTCCAAATCAGGAAAGGAGTATGTCAAGGCTGTATATTGTCATCCTGCTTATTTAACTTATACGCAGAGTACATCATGAGAAATGCTGAACTGGATGAAGCACAAGCTGGAATCAGCATTGATGGGAGAAATATCAATAACCTCAGATATGTAGATGACACCACCCTTATGGAAGAAAACAAAGAAGAACTTTAGTTTAGAGCCTCTTGATGAAAGTGAAAAAAGAGAGTGAAAAAGTTGGTTTAAAACTCCACATTCAGAAAACGAAGATCATGGCATCTGTTTTCATCACTTCATGGCAAATGGATGGGGAAACAGTGGAAAAATGAGAGATTTTGTTTTGGGGGGCTCCAAAATCACTGCTGGAATTCCATCACCTCCACTAGCTTTGTTTTTAGTGATGCTTCCTAAGGCCCACTTGACTTCCATTCCAGGATGTCTGGCTCTAGGTCATGGGTCATGAAGACCTTTTTTGTACAGTTCTTCTGTGTATTCTTGCCACCTTTTTAAAATATCTTCTGCTTCTGTTAGGTCCATACCATTTCTGTCCTTTATTGAGCCCATCTTTGTACAAAATGTTCCCTTGGTATCTCTAATTTTCTTGAGGAGATCCCTAGTCTTTCCCATTCTATTGTTTTCCTCTATTTCTTTGCACCGATCACTGAGGAAGGCTTTCTTATCTCTCCTTGCTATTCTTTGGAACTCTGCATTCAAATGGATATGTCTTCCCTTTTCTCCTTTGCTTTTCATTTCTCTTCTTTTCACAGGTATTTGTAAAGTATCCTCAGACAGCCATTTCACTTCACGGAGAATAGATGGGGAAACAGTGGAAAAAGTGGCTGACTTTATTTGGGGGGGCTCCAAAATCACTGCAGATGGTGATTGCAGCCATGAAATTAAAAGATTCTTTCTCCTTGAAAGGAGTTTATTTTATTTATTTAAACTCCTTGAAAGGAGTTTAAATTATTATTTACTCCTTAAAATAATAATAATAATAATAATGACCAACCTAGACAGCATATTAAAAACAGAGACATCACTTTGTCAACAAAGGTCTGTCTAGTCAAGGCTATGGTTTTTCCAGTGGTCATGTATGGATGTGAGAGTTGGACTGTGAAGAAAGCTGAGCACCGAAGAATTGATGCTTTTGAACTGTGGTGTTGGAGAAGACTCTTGAGAGTCCCTTGGACTGCAAAGAGATCCAACCAGTCCATCCTAAAGGAAAGCAGTCCTGGTGTTCATTGGAAGGACTGATGTTGAAGCTAAAACTCCAATACTTTGGTCACCTGATGCGAAGAGCTGACTCATTTGAAAAGACCCTGATGCTGGGAAAGATTGAGGGTGGGAGAAGAAGGGGACAACAGAGAATGAGATGGTTGGATGGCATCACCGACTCAATGGACATGAGTTTAGGTAGGCTCCGGGAGTTGGTGATGGGCAGGGAGGCCTCGCATGCCACAGTTCATGGGATCGCAGAGTCGGACACGACTGAGTGACTGAACTGAACTGAACTGAAAATCACTGCAGATAGTGACTGCAGTCAAGAAATTAAAAGACACTTGCTTCTTGGAAGAAAAGTTATGACGAACATAGACAGCATATTAAAAAGCACAGACATTACTTTGCCAAAGAATGTCCATCTAGTTATAGCTATGGTTTTTCCAGTAGTCATGCATGGATGTAAGAGTTGAACTATAAAGAAAGCCGAAAGCCAAAGAATCGATGCCTTTCATGATTGCTTTTTGTGTTGGAGAAGACTCTTGAAAGTCCCTTGGACTGCAAGGAGACCCAACCAGTCTCTCCTAAAAGAAATCAGTCCTGAATATTCATTGGAAAGACTGATGCTGAAGCTGAAACTCCAATAGTTTGGCCACCTGATCGGAAAGACTGATTCATTTGAAAAGACCCTGATGTTGGGAAAGATTGAAGGCAGGAGAAGGGGATGACAGAGGATGAACTGGTTGGATGGCATCACCAGCTCAATGAATATGAGCAAACTCTGGGAGTTGGTGATGGACAGGGAAGCCTGGCATGCTGCAGTCCACGGGGTCGCAAAGAGTCGGACATGACTGAGCGACTGAACTGAACTGAAATGAACTGATGATACACCAAACTTCCTTCTTTGAAATGGATCCCCCTTCTGTGTTGTGGTGGCCCCAGAACCTACAACTGTGCTATTAGGCTAATTTTCAATATATATGTTAAAAGAATGAATAATATACAAGTCACTCAAAATGACTTATCTCCTGAGCATTCATACAGGATGTGCACACTGCTGTCAATCAGATGCAAACAAATATTAAATAGAGCTCTATGTGGGGCAGTCTATGTGCATGGCAACATTAGCATGAACTCTTCTGTGCAGACTTAGACCCCTGTTAGGGAAAGGGCACTTCTGTAACAAGATAAGCCTTGCATTTGCTATTTGCTGAAATAAATGATATATATGTATATTTTTTCTTTACAGGAGGAAACCATCAAAGATAGGTAGATGCAAGAAAGAAAGATGATAAGAATAACAATAGCAAAGATGCCACAAACAAAAGAATACTTCAGGCCAATATCACTGATGAACATAGATGCAAAAATCCTTAACAAAATTCTAGCAAACAGAATCCAACAACATATTAAAAAAAATCATACACCATGACCAAGTGGGCTTTATCCCAGGAATGCAAGCATTCTTTAATATCCACAAATCAATCAATGTAATACACCACATTAACAAATTGAAAGATAAAAACCATACGATTATCTCAATGGATGCGGAGAAAGCCTTTGACAAAATTCAACACCCATTTATGATTAAAACTCTCCAGAAAGCAGGAATAGAAGGAACATACCTCAACATAATAAAAGCTATATATGACAAACCCACAGCAAGCATTACCCTCAATGGTGAAAAATTGAAAGCATTTCCCCTAAAATCAGGAACAAGACAAGGGTGCCCACTCTCACCACTACTATTCAACATAGTTTTGGAAGTTTTAGCCACAGCAATCAGAGCAGAAAAGGAAGTAAAAGGAATCCAGATAGGAAAAGAAGAAGGGAAACTCTCACTGTTTGCAGATGACATGATCCTCTACATAGAAAACCCTAAAGACTCTACCAGAAAATTACTAGAGCTAGTCAGCAAATATAGTAAAGTTGCAGGATATAAAATTAACACACAGAAATCCCTTACATTCCTATACACTAACAATAAGAAAACAGAAAGAGAAATTAAGGAAACAATACCATTCACCATTGCAACAAAAAGAATAAAATACTTAGGAGTATATCTACCTAAAGAAACAAAAGACCTATACATAGAAAGCTATAAAACACTGATGAAAGAAATCAAAGAGGACACAAATAGATGGAGAAACATACTGTGTTCATGGGTTGGAAGAATCAATATTGTCAAAATGGCTATACTACCCAAAGCAATCTAGAGATTCAGTGCAATCCCTATCAAGCTACCAATGGTATTTTTCACAGAACTAGAACAAATAATTTCATAATTTGTATGGAAATACAAAAAACCTCAAATAGCCAAAGTAATCTTGAGAAAGAAGGATGGAACAGGAGGAATTAACCTGCCTGACTTCAGATTCTACTACAAAGCCACAGTCATCAAGACAGTATGGTACTGGCACAAAGACAGAAATATAGATCAATGGAACAGAATAGAAAGCCCAGAGATAAATCCACGGACCTACGGACACCTTATCTTTGGCAAAGGAGGCAAGGATATACAATGGAAAAAAGACAACCTTTTTAACAAGTGGTGCTGGGAAAACTGGTCAATCACTTGTAAAAGAGTGAAACTAGAACACTTTCTAACACCATACACAAAAATAAACTCAAAATGGATTAAAGATCTAAATGTAAGACCAGAAACTATAAAACTCCTAGAGAAGAACATAGGCAAAACACTCTCTGACATAAATCACAGCAAGATCCTCTATGACCCACCTCCCAGAATATTGGAAATAAAAGCAACAATAAACAAATGGGACCTAATGAAACTTAAAAGCTTTTGCACAACAAAGGAAACTATAAGTCAGGTGAAAAGACAGCCCTCAGATTGGGAGAAAATAATAGCAAATGAAGAAACAGACAAAGGATTAATCTCAAAAATATACAAGCAACTCTTGAAGCTCAATTCCAGAAAAATAAATGACCCAATCAAAAAATGGGCCAAAGAACTAAACAGACATTTCTCCAAAGAAGACATACAGATGGCTAACAAACATGAAAAGATGCTCAACACCACTCATTATCAGAGAAATACAAATCAAAACCACAATGAGGTACCATTACACGCCAGTCAGGATGGCTGCTATCCAAAGTCTACAAGCAATAAATGCTGGAGAGGGTGTGTAGAAAAGGGAGCCCTCTTACACTGTTGGTGGGGATGCAAACTAGTACAGCCACTATGGAGAACAGTGTGGAGATTTCTTAAAAAACTGGAAATAGAACTGCCGTATGACCCAGCAATACCACTTCTGGGCATACACACCAAGGAAACCAGAGCTGAAAGAGACATGTGCACCCCAGTGTTCATCGCAGCCCTATTTATAATAGCCAGGACATGGAAGCAACCTTGATGCCCATCAGTAGACGAATGGATAAGGAAGCTGTGGTACATATACACCATGGAATATTACTCAGCCGTTAAAAAGAATTCATTTGAATCAGTTCTAATGAGTTGGATGAAATTGGAGACCATTATACAGAGTGAAGTAAGCCAGAAAGATAAAGACCAATACAGTATACTAACACATATATATGGAATTTAGAAAGATGGTAATGATAACCCTATATGCAAAACAGAAAAAGAGACACAGATGTACAGAACAGACTTTTGGACTCTGTGGGAGAAGGTGAGGGTGGGATGTTTCGAGAGAACAGCATTGAAACATGTATATTATCTAGGGTGAAACAGATCACCAGTCCAGGTTGGGTGCATGAGACAAGTGCTCTGGCCTGGTGCACTGGGAAGACCCAGAAGGATCGGGTAGAGAGGGAGGTGGGAGTGGGGATCGGGATGGGGAATACATGTAAATCCATGGCTGATTCATGTCAATGTATGACAAAAACCACTACAATATTGTAAAGTAATTAGCCTCCAACTAATAAAAATAAATGAAAAAAAAAGAATAACAATAGCAATCATTACTGAGTTTTTAAGCAAATGTTTTGTGTATATTATCTAATTTAAACAATTTCTCACTACCATATAAAGTCTGTGTTCTTACTGGCTCCATCATACAGGTGAGGATGCCAAGCATCAGGTAGTGAAGGAGCTTTCCTAGGTCACAGAAAATGTGGACCCAGCTCTGGAGCCCAGACTTTTAACGACTTTGTTGCATATAAAAGAATGAAGTGAAGTATTTATTACTAATAATGTTATTCATTAATACAATAATGATTGTGTTAATGATGATGCATGCATGCTAAGTAACTTCAGTTGTGTCCAACTCTGTGCGACCCTATGGACTGTAGCCTGCCAGGCTCCTCTGTCCATGGGATTCTCCAGGCAAGAATACTGGAGTAGGTTGCCCCACCCTCCTCCAGGGGATCTTTCCAACCAAGGGATCAAACACATGTCTCTTTAGCCTCCTGCATTGGCAGGAGTGGCCTTTTACCTCTAGTGCCTCCTGTTAAGCCCATTAATGATTATAGATTCTTTATTTATTTATTTATTTATTTTTTTCAGTGGGTTTTGTCATACATTGACATGAATCAGCAATAGATTTACACGTATTCCCCATCCCGATCCCCCCTCCCACCTCCCTCTCCACCCGATTCCTCTGGGTCTTCCCAGTGCACCAGGCCCGAGCACTTGTCTCATGCATCCCACCTGGGCTGGTGACCTGTTTCACCATAGATAATATACATGCTGTTCTTTTGAAATATCCCACCCTCACATTCTCCCACAGAGTTCAAAAGTCTGTTCTGTACTTCTGTGTCTCTTTTTCTGTTTTGCATATAGGGTTGTCGTTACCATCTTTCTAAATTCCATATATATGTGTTAGTATGCTGTAATGTTCTTTATCTTTCTGGCTTACTTCACTCTGTATAATGGGCTCCAGTTTCATCCATCTCATTAGAACTGGTTCAAATGAATTCTTTTTAATGGCTGAGTAATATTCCATGGTGTATATGTACCACAGCTTCCTTATCCATTGTCGGCTGATGGGCATCTAGGTTGCTTCCATGTCCTGGCTGTTATAAACAGTGCTGCGATGAACATTGGGGTGCACGTGTCTCTTTCAGATCTGGTTTCCTCAGTGTGTATGCCCAGAAGTGGGATTGCTGGGTCATATGGCAGTTCTATTTCCAGTTTTTAAGAAATCTCCACACTGTTCTTCCATAGTGGCTGTACTAGTTTGCATTCCCACCAACAGTGTAAGAGGGTTCCCTTTTCTCCACACCCTCTCCAGCATTTATTGCTTGTAGACTTTTGGATAGCAGCCATCCTGACTGGCGTGTAATGGTACCTCATTGTGGTTTTGATTTGCATTTCTCTGATAATGAGTGATGTTGAGCATCTTTTCATGTGTTTGTTAGCCATCTGTATGTCTTCTTTGGAGAAATGTCTGTTTAGTTCTTTGGCCCATTTTTTGATTGGGTCATTTATTTTTCTGGAATTGAGCTGCAGGAGTTGCTTGTATATTTTTGAGATTAATCCTTTGTCTGTTTCTTCATTTGCTATTATTTTCTCCCAATCTGAGGGCTGTCTTTTCACCTTGCTTATAGTTTCCTTTGTAGTGTGAAAAGCTTTTAAGTTTCATTAGGTCCCATTTGTTTATTTTTGCTTTTGTTTCCAATATTCTAGGAGGTGGGTCATAGAGGATCTTGCTGTGATTTATGTCGGAGAGTGTTTTGCCTATGTTCTCCTCTAGGAGTTTTATAGTTTCTGGTCTTACATTTAGATCTTTAATCCATTTTGAGTTTATTTTTGTGTATGGTGTTAGAAAGTGTTCTAGTTTCATTCTTTTACAAGTGGTTGACCAGTTTTCCCAGCACCACTTGTTAAAGAGGTTGTCTTTTTTCCATTGTATATCCTTGCCTCCTTTGTCAAAGATAAGGTGTCCATAGGTTCGTGATTTATCTCTGGGCTTTCTATTCTGTTCCATTGATCTATATTTCTGTCAATTTGGTGCAGTACATACTGTCTGATTGATGTGGTTTGTATATAGTCTGAAGTCAGGCAGGTTGATTCCTCCTCAGTTCATTTTTTCTTTCTCAAGATTACTTTGGCTATTCGGGTTTTTTGTATTCATACTTGTGAAATTATTTGTTCTAAGTTCTGGTGAAAATACGTTGGTAGCTTTGATAGGGATTGCATTGAATCTATAGACTGCTTTGGGTAGAATAGCCATTTTGACAATATTGATTCTTCCAATCCATGAACACGGTATGTTTCTCCATCTGTTTGTGTCCTCTTTGATTTCTTTCATCAGTGTTTTATAGTTTTCTATGTATAGGTCTTTTTTTTCTTTAGGTAGATATACTCCTAAGTATTTTATTCTTTTTGTTGCAATGGTGAATGGTATTGTTTTCTTAATTTCTCTTTCTGTTTTTTCATTGTTAGTATATAGGAATGCAAGGGATTTTTGTGTGTTAATTTTATATCCTGCAACTTTACTATATTCATTGATTAGCTCTAGTAATTTTCTGGAAGAGTCTTTAGGGTTTTCTATGTAGAGGATCATGTCGTCTGCAAACAGTGAGAGTTTCCCTTCTTCTTTTCCTATGTGGATTCCTTTTACTTCTTTTTCTGCTCTGATTGCTGTGGCCAAAACTTCCAACACTATGTTGAATAGTAGTGTGAGTGGGCACCCTTGTCTTGTTCCTGATTTCAGGGGAAATGCTTTCAATTTTTCACCATTGAGGGTGATACTTGCTGTGGGTTTGTCATATATAGCTTTTATTATGTTGAGGAATGTTCCTTCTATTCCTGCTTTCTGGAGAGTTTTAATCATGAATGGGTGTTGAATTTTGTCAAAGGCTTTCTCTGCGTCTATTGAGATAATCATATGGTTTTTATCTTTCAATTTGTTAATGTGGTGTATTACATTGATTGATTTGCAGATATTAAAGAATCCTTGCATTCCTGGGATAAAGCCAACTTGGTCATGATGTATGATTTTTTAATATGTTGTTGGATTCTGTTTGCTAGAATTTTGTTAAGGATTTTTGCATCTATGTTCATCAGTGATATTGGCCTGTAGTTTTCTTTTTTGTGGCATCTTTGTCTGATTTTGGAATTAGGGTGATGGTGGCCTCATAGAATGAGTTTGGAAGTTTACCTTCTGCAATTTTCTGGAAGAGTTTGAGTAAGATAGGTGTTAGCTCTTCTCTAAATTTTTGGTAGAATTCAGCTGTGAAGCCATCTGGTCCTGGGCTTTTGTTTGCTGGTAGATTTTTGATTACAGTTTCGATTTCCTTGCTTGTGATGGGTCTGTTAAGATCTTCTATTTCTTCCTGGTTCAGTTTTGGAAAGTTATACTTTTCTAAGAATTTGTCCATTTCATCCAAGTTGTCCATTTTATTGGCATAGAGCTGCTGGTAGTAGTTTCTTATGATCCTTTGTATTTCAGTGTTGTCTGTTGTGATCTCTCAATTTTCATTTCTAATTTTGTTAATTTGGTTTTTCTCTCTTTGCTTCTTAATGAGTCTTGCTAATGGTTTGTCAATTTTGTTTATTTTTTCAAAAAACCAGCTTTTAGCTTTGTTGATTTTTGCTATGGTCTCTTTAGTTTCTTTTGCATTTATTTCCGCCCTAATTTTTAGGATTTCTTTCCTTCTGCTAACCCTGGGGTTCTTCATTTCTTCCTTCTCTAATTGCTTTAGGTGTAGAGTTAGGTTATTTATTTGGCTTTTTTCTTTTTTCTTGATGTGAGCCTGTAATGCTATGAACCTTCCCCTTAGCACTGCTTTTACAGTGTCCCATAGGTTTTGGGTTGATGTGTTTTCATTTTCATTCATTTCGATGAATATTTTGATTTCTTTTTTGATTTCTTCTATGATTTGTTGGTTATTCAGAAGCGTGTTATTTAGCCTCCATATGTTTGCATTTTTAACAATTTTTTTCCTGTAATTGAGATGTAATCTTACTGCACTGTGGTCAGAAAAGATGACTGGAATGATTTCAATTTTTTTTGAATTTTCCAAGACCATATTTATGGCCCAGGATGTGGTCTATTCTGGAGAAGGTTCCGTATGCACTTGAGAAAAAGGTGAAGTTGATTGTTTTGGGGTGAAATGTCCTATAGATATCAATCAGGTCTAGCTGGTCCATTGTGTCATTCAAGGTTTGTGTTTCCTTGTTAATTTTCTGTTTAGTTGATCTATCCATAGTTGTGAGTGGGGTATTAAAGTCTCCCACTATTATTGTGTTAGTATTAATTTCCTCTTTCATACTTGTTAGCGTTTGCCGCACATATTGTGGTGCTCCCATGTTGGGTGCATATATATTTATAATTGTTATATCTTCTTCTTGCATTAATCCTTTGATCATTATGTAGTGTCCTTCTTTGTCTCTTTTCACATCCTTTATTTGAAAGTCTATTTTATCTGATATGAGTATTGCGACTCCTGCTTTCTTTTGGTCTCCGTTTGCATGAAATATTTTTTTCCAGCCCTTCACTTTTAGTCTGTATGTGTCTCTTGTTTTGAGGTGGGTCTCTTGTAGACAGCATATATAGGGGTCTTGTTTTTGTATCCATTCAGCCAATCTTTGTCTTTTGGTTGGGGCATTCAACCCATTTACATTTAGGGTAATTATTGATAGGTGTGGTCCCGTTGCCATTTACTTTGTTGTTTTGGGTTCACGTTTATACAACCTTTCTGCATTTCCTATCTAGAGAAGATCCTTTAGCATTTGTTGAAGAGCTGGTTTGGTGGTGCTGAATTCTCTCAGCCTTTGCTTGTCTGTAAAGCTTTTGAATTCTCCTTCATATCTGAATGAGATCCTTGCTGGGTACAGTAATCTAGGTTGTAGGTTATTCTCTTTCATTACTTTCAGTATGTCTTGCCATTCCCTTCTGGCCTGGAGGGTTTCTATTGATAGATCAGCTGTTATCCTTATGGGAATCCCTTTGTGTGTTATTTGTTGTTTCTCCCTTGCTGCTTTTAATATTTGTTCTTTGTGTTTGATCTTTGTTAATTTGATTAATATGTGTCTTGGGGTGTTTCGCCTTGGGTTTATCCTGTTTGGGACTCTCTGGGTTTCTTGGAGTGGCTATTTCCTTCCCCATTTTAGGGAAGTTTTCAGCTATTATCTCCTTGAGTATTTTCTCATGGCCTTTCTTTTTGTCTTCTTCTTCTGGGATTCCTATGATTCGAATGTTGGGGCGTTTCACATTGTCCCAGAGGTCCCTGAGGTTGTCCTCATTTCTTTTGATCCTTTTTTCTTTTTTCCTCTCTGCTTCATTTATTTCCACCATTTTATCTTCTACCTCACTTATCCTATCTTCTGTCTCCGTTATTCTACTCTTGGTTCCCTCCAGAGTGTTTTTGATCTCATTCATTGCATTATTCATTTTTAATTGACTCTTTTTTATTTCTTCTAGGTCTTTATTAAACATTTCTTGCATCTTTTCAATCTTTGTCTCCAGGCTATTTATCTGTAACTCCATTTTGTTTTCAAGATTTTGGATCATTTTTATTATCATTATTCTAAATTCTTTTTCAGGTAGATTCCCTATCTCCTCCTCTTTTGCTTGACTTGGTGGGCATTTTTCATGTTCCTTTACCTGTTGGGTATTTCTTTGCCTTTTCATCTTGTTTAGATTGCTGTGTCTGGAGTGGCTTTCTGTATTCTGGAGGTCTGTGGTTCCTTTTTATTGTGGAGGATTTACCCAGTGGGTGGGGTTAGACGATTGGCTTGTCAAGGTTTCCTGGTTAGGAAAGTTTGCGTCGGTGTTCTGGTGCGTGGAACTTGATTTCTTCTCTCTGGAGAGCAATGGAGTGCTCAGTAATGAGTTTTGAGATGGGTCTATGTGTTAGGTGTGACCTTGGGCAGCCTGTATGTTGACGTTTAGGGCTATGTTCCTGCGTTGCTGGAGAATTTGCTTGGTATGTCTTGCTCTAAAACTTATTGGCTCTTGGGTGGTGGTTGGTTTCAGTGTAGGTATGGAGGCTTTTGGACGGTCACTTATTACTTAAAGTTCCATGTAGTCAGGAGTTTTCTGGTGTTCTCAGGTTTTGGGCTTAAGTCTCCTGCCTCTGGATTTCAGTTTTATTCTTCCTGTAGTCTCAGGACTTCTCCAACTACACAGCACTGATAATAAAACTTCTAGGTTAATGGCGAAAAGATTCTCCCCCATTAGGGACACCCAGAGAGGTTCACAGAGTTACATGAAGAAGAGGAGAGGGAGGGGGGAGATAGTGTTGAGCAGGAGGAGAAAAAGGGGGACTCAAGAGGAGAGAGACAGATCTACGCAGTTATCTGTTCCCAGAATGTTCTCCGTAGCCCAGACACCCACCAGGATTCACAGAATTGGATTGGGAAGAAAAGGAGAAAGGAGGAAATAGAGGTGTTCTGAGGTAGAAAACAGAGAGTCAAGATTGGGAGAGAAAAATCAACACACTCCTGAATAAAAATGGGAACTGAATATTTGATTCTTAAATGTTCACAATTTATATCATATATTGAAAAACAAAAATTAAAAATCTAGAGTAGAGATTAGACTCTTAAAAATACTATATTAAAAACAAAACCCAAAACACACACAAAAAAATTTTTTTAAATATATATGAAGTTCAGTTTAAAAAATAGGGCTTCTCTTTTTTTTTTTGGTAAGGTTATAGTGTATTGAAAATGAAAATTAAGGAGTAGTAGAGGAGTACTAGAGGACTTTAAAAGAAATAAGAGAAAAAGAAAAGTAGAAAATAGAAGAGAAAAAGGAGAAAAAAAAAGAAAGAAAGAAAAAAAAGAAAAGAATTTTCCCTAATTAAAAAAAATCATAAAAATCTATGAAAATGAAAGTTAAGGAATGATGGGGGAGTAATAGGGAATTTTAAAGGAAAATAAAAGAGAAAAAATAAAAAAGAAAAAATTAAAAAAAAAATTTTTTTTTCCTTCTTATTAAAAAAATAAATAAATAAAAATATAGCTAGGAATTTCTCTGGAGCTGTTGCGGTCAGTGTCGGTTCGGCTCAGTTTCAGATATCTCCTCGTTCCAGCTTACAGATCTCGATATCTACAGGCCTCTTCCGGTATAATCGGTGTTTTCTACAGGAATTTTAATCTGTTGCACCGCTCTCTCCTGAAGCGGTTCCCTTTGTTTATTTGGCTTCTGATTGCGGGTTTCTTCAGAGCCTCATTTCCGCCCTGACACAGGTGGGCGGAGGTGGACCCCTATTCAAGTAGCTAGTTCTGTCGCGCTGCTGGGAGGGGCTGACGCTGCGGGGGTGGGCTGGCGCTGCCGGGAGAGGCTGGCGCTGGTTTCGGTCTGCGCTGCTCAGAGTCCCGGCCGCTCCTCATGGAGCGCGCCGCGCGCAGCTTCAGCTCAGCGCGGAACAAAAGGCTGAGTCCGCTCTTGTGCCTTCCCCGTCAGAGCGGTCCAGGCAGCCAGAAGCTTGACCGGCGCACTCTCTCCGGGTGCGGCGCACCCTCTCCCACGGTCCCAATCTCGGTTTCTGCCGGCGCCGGGTGTGTGCGCCTTCTGCCCTCTGCCCCCAGCCCGTCCCCGCCCGCGTCGATCGGGTGCCTGCGCGCTGTGTCTCGCGGAGACCTGCTCCCGGCTCCGGCGGGTCCGGGCCGGCCCGCAGTCTGCGAGCCCCTCTCCGGACTCTCTCGGTACCCCCGTTCCACGAACGGCCGGCAGCGAGTTCGGGCCGGTCAATTTTCTCTCTCTTCCCTGCTCTCCCACAGTTCAAGCCGGCAACTCACAAAAGCTCCCTCCGATTGTCCTCAGGGCACTCAGGCCCGGACCCTACCCCAAACAATGCCGCCTGCTCCTCTCTGTGCCGCCCCCACTTGCTGGTGGCCGATGCGGGTGTCTGGGGCACTTTTCTGCTGAGAGTTGCTTTTAGGCACGTAATCTGTGGGTTTTATTTATTGTTTCCCTCCCAGTCAGGTTGCCCTCCTAGATTCAAACGCTTCCCCCAGGCGCGCCAGTGCGAGGGTTTCCTGGTGTCTGGAAACGTCCTCTAAAGACTTTCTTCCCGGGCCGGATCTCCATCCTTAGCTCTTTTGTCTCACTTTTTATCTTTTATATTTTTTCCTACCTCCTTTCGAAGACAATGGGCTGCTTTTCTGGGCGCCTGATGACCTCAGCTAGCGATCAGAAGTTGTTTTGTGAAGTTTGCTCTGCGTTCAGATATTATTTTGATGAATTTGTAGGAGAGAAAGAGGTCTCCCCTTCCTACTCCTCTGCCATCTTCGATTATAGATTCTTGTATATTTTGAGTGCTTCCTATATGTCAGGCACAGCACTAAATGCTTTACATATTTTATTTAATCCTTACATTTTATGAGGTTGGTTCAGTCATGTTTCCCACTTCACAGAGAACACACTGAAACTTAGGTTCTGCAATCCACATGCATTTCCCAGACAGTGATGAAGCAGGCACAGGATGAGCCAGGCTAACTCAAGAGCCTGCTCACCTAACCACTATGACAGACCAATCCCTCCCAGTAAATGGCTTTACAGATCAAACTACATAGTGATAGAGAGAAAGGCACCATGTGAGCATTTAAACCCAACTGTGTTTTTCAACCCATCTAAAGCAATGTGAACTCTCTGAAACTTCTATTTGAATCGAGACTTTCCCCTGCAATTGAAAGAAATTGATTTGAGGCTGTTAAATAGAGCTCTGATATGGAATTCACTGTTGCACAGAGACTGTTGTTGCTGAGGTCTGAAATCCAGGTTAGAACAGTAACCACAGTCTCTTCATGGAGCAGTATGGATGGCCTTGAACCGGTACCTGTCAACAGAGCACATGGGTGTTCTCACAGAATGTATCCATGCAGTCATGTCGAAAGATATTGAAGTGAGGAGACCAAATGACACCATCCACGCAGCATGTTATGTTGTGTGCTGTGTCTATTTTGTTGTTAAATAACTAAATTTTAAAAAGCTTCTCTGTGCCTTGGTTGCCTCATCTGTCAGGGAGATAAAAGTAACTACCCCTCAGGGTTGATGTAAGGATTTAAATGATATAATGAGATAGTGGGCTTCCCAGATGTCACAGTGGAAAAGGTCACCTGCAATGCAGGAGACATGGGTTCAATCCCTGGGTCTGGAAGATCCCTGGAGGAGGGCATGGCAACCCACTCCAGTATCCTTGCCTGGAAAAATCCCATGAACAGAGGAGCCTGGTGGGCTACAGTCCATGGGGTCACAAAGAGTCAGACACAACTGAACAACTGAGCACACACACACGGAGACACACAAGGAGATGGCATTTTTTTAGGTGCTTTACAGGACCAGGCACAGAGTGAACACCTAGTAAACGGTATCCATAGTAAGCTATGGATACTTACTATGAAAGTGAAAGTGAAGTTGCTCAGTCGTGTCCGACTCTTTGTGATCCTTTGGACTGTAGCCTACCAGGCTCCTCTGTCCATGGGATTTTCCAGGCAAGAGGACTGGAGTGGGTTGCCATTTCCTTCTCCAATATACTTACTATAATCCAGCCCAATAATTATACTACTAATTATATCACTGATTATCATATGCAACCACAAAACCACGAGGTCCTGCCCATTGAGGAAAGGAAACAAGAAAGAAAATGATTCTTTGGCAGGGGGAGAACTGTAGGCAGTGTAAAGAAATTAGAGAGGAAAAGAATGGGGTTCGGAAGAAAAGAAACAATCTCAAGTTAAAAGCAAGTGTGAGTTTTGGTCCGCAGAGAGTAAGGATGCACCTTCTGAAAAATTATGAGGAAACAATATTTAATGAAACACCTTGGCACTACCTGTACCATCTCATTACCACCCCTGGGAAGAAAAGCTAAATCAAGGTGGTTAAAACTCTCTTGAGGGCTGACTGTGAAGTGTGCCATCTTCCTGAAGTATTGTCTTGGAGGAAGCAAAGTGATCCCTGTTCAGCTCAAATGGCTGTGTATGGACTGATATCTTGACATCTCCCAGGTTGTGATGGATGAGAATATTGATGAAAGGAGGAGCTAATTGCAGTGGTTTTAAACTATCCCCTTGATGCCCAACAACCCTTATAGATGGTAGTCTCCTTCACAGTATTGGGAAGATTCATCTGGATAATTGCAGACTCAAAGTTCAGTGGAAAGCTTACCTGGCAGAGAACAGAAGATGGCCATGAGGAGGCACCTGGTGATTGTCCCTGAGAAGCCTCACTGCCCACAAGGTTGGGTGTCTTACTGTCCTTTAAAAGTGCCATGATTTTATATAAAATATAAAATTTATATTTATATAAATTTATTGTTTATATTTATTATTTTTATTTTTATATAATTTTATATATTTTATATAATAATTTTTTATTATTATATATATAATTTATATATAAAATATAAAATCAGGGGACTGATGATGGGGGAGGCTGTGCACATGTGGAGGCAGTAGATAAATGTACTGTGTACTAAATTTTTCTGCGAATTTAAGACTACTCTAAAAAATAATGGCTACTTTTTAAAGGGTATGTGGAAGTTATAACAAAGGTATTCAGTTGTTATACAAAATTTATTGGAAGATACACAAAGGTTTTTAAAGAATCAAATGGTCAGAAGTTTCCATAAAATTTGAGGTGGAGAACAAAACATGAGTTAAAATCTTCCTCTTGTACATCTTCCTACCCACTATGTGTGAGCTAAGTTACTTCAGTTGTGTCCAACTCTTCGGGATGTTATAGACTATAGCCCACCAGGCTCCTCTGTCCATGGGATTCTCCAGGCAAGAATGCTGGAGTGGGTTGCCATGCCCTCCTTCCCAACCCAGGGATCAAACCTGTGTGTCTTACATCTCTGCATTGGCAAGCAAGTTCTTTTTTTTACCACTAGCACCACCTGGAAAGTCCTCCTACCCACCATGTGCATTTGTGCTAAGTCACTTCAGTCATGTCTGACTCTTTCCAACCCTATGAACCAACTGTAGCCTGCCAGGCTCCTCTGTCCATGGGAATCTCTAGGCAAGAATACTGGAGTAGGTTGCCACGCCCTTCTCCAGGAGATCTTCCTGACCCAGGGATAGAAGCTGTATCTCTTAGTCTCCTGCATTGGCAGGTGGGTTCTTTACCACTAGCATCACCTGGGAAGCCCCCCTACCCACTGTAGAGTCAAAAAAATTTTGATCTTAATCCATGTGTTTCTAAAGAACCTTATGCCTTTCAGACTTTGCAAGGGTTCTTTTGTAGACTGTTCTTACATGCCTTCCCACCCATCTGGGTGACTCCACACAATAAGGTTTCAACTTCTTAAAATAATATAGACAATGGATTGTAAGTTATACCACAATAGTCCAGCTCTCAGAGTCTCTCCTATCACTTACATGGTTTTCTATGTAGAGTGGTCTGTGCATGTGCATACTTAGTCGCTCAGTCATGTCCGACTCTTTGTGACACCCTGGACTGTGGCCCACCATCTCCTCTGTCCATGGGATTTTCCAGACTGGAGTGGAATATTTCCTCTTCCAGGGAATCTTCCTGACTGATGGGCTGAACCTGCATCTCCTGTTTGGAAGGCAGATTCTTTAACCACTGAGAAACTCCTAGGAAAAAGTCTCCCAAAAACATATTCCCCCTATTATGAGAATGGAGAATGAAACCAAACTGTCCGGGACTTAGACAAAACTCTTAAAACTTCAAAGATCTGAGTAACAAACAGCAATTGGAGTGACAAATAAGGTTTTTCAAGTCTTCTTCCAGCTGATGGTCATGGTGGTAAATGAGATGGTTAATTTTATGTCAGCTTGTCTGGACCATGGTGTTCAAATATTTGATCAAACATTATACTGGATGTTTCTGTGAGGGTGTATTGTAGGTAAGATTAACATTTAAATTGGTGGATTAATTTTGACTAAAACAGATTGCTCTCCATAATGTGAGTGAAATTTATCCAATCAGTTAAGGCCTGAATACAACAAAAACTGACCTAGCCTGAGCAAAGAATTCTGCAAGCAAATGGCCTTTGGACTTGAGCTGCAACAATGACTCTTTCTTAGATCTTTAACCTGTCAGCCTACCTTGGATGTTTTGGACTTGTCAGGCTTTCTAATCCTGTGAGCCAATTCCTTTAAAAAAAAAAAAGCTCTTTATATTAATATATATGCATCCTATTTATTCTGTTCCTCTGGAGAGAGCCCCAATACAGTAAAAAACAAATTATATTATAATGAAGTAAAAATATATACATCCGATCCTCAAACAGTTCATCCCCCTTCTGATGTCTATGCTGGAAGATTTCTCTGTCCCTATTTATACTTTAATAAAACTTTGCTACAGCAAAGCTCTTGAGTGATCAAGCCTGGCCCCTAGTCCCAAAGCTAAATCTTCTTCTTCAGAGATTATGAATCCAACACCATTCACTGTAAGCTATCATCTAGAGGGCTCATCCAGGATCTTCAGGACAAGGTAAGAACACTCAGAGCTCTAGCCTCTCTGCTTTCTCATTAAACACATTTTCTACTTTACTTTACTAACGCTATAGTGTGCCTGTGTATGTGTAAGTGATTAAAAACCTATGGTTAAACCTATGATTAAAAACTGTGTGGACCGAACTTTCCTTTCTTGGTCAAATTTTCCTGGTCTCTTTGAACCTTTCATAATTGGGTGGGGAATTAGAACTACTAACCTAATATGCAGATCATAGACTTTCAAGGGACTTGCGATCCAAGCCATTACTGTGTACTTTTACTTAGACCCCAAGCTTGGCAGGCACGGGGAACCCAGACTTGCTAGAAGCATGTTCAGGAATGAGTTAAAACTTGAGCTCCAGCAGCATCTCTCTCTCGGCTGCTTCCATATGGAACCAGAGTCCTAAAAGCAAGTCCTAGTCATAGCTGCACTTCCAAACTACATGGATGGAAGCACTGCTGGTGACCATGAGGTTTTTGAGTACACAGATCAGGAATAGCAGGATCTGGTCAGATTGGAAGTGTAATGGGCTTCTTCCTCTGGTGGCGCTAGCCCTGAGCAGACCAAATAAAGCTCTCCAGTGCCTTCGGTCCCAACTCCTTAGATATTCTTTTGTGGAATCTGTGGAAATGAGCTGGAAGGATTGGTGCTACTAGCTTGAGGACAAAGTCACTTTTTCCTTGCTGGCCAACCCTCCAAAACCTCTTTTGCTATCATCTAGCTGGGAAAGAATCCGCCTGCAATGCGAGAGACCTGGGTTCGATCCTTGGATTGGGAAGATCCTCTGGAGAAGGGAAAGGCTACCCACTCCAGTATTCTGGCCTAGAGAATTCCATGGACTGTGTAGTCCTTGGGGTCACAAAGTCAGACACAACTGAGCAACACTCACTTTCACACAACAAAGGGATTAGGGGCACCAACTCTTTGCATATAACTCTGTATCTGTGGTTCTGCATCCATGGATTCAACCTTCTGCAGATTGTGTAGTACTGTAGTATATAATTATTGAAAAAAATCATGATTATGTGGCCCTACACACTTCAAATTCCTGTTGTTCAAGGGCCAACTCTATGTGTGTCTTTGATAAAAGCTATGACATTAGAATGATGGACTTTTTTTTAAGGAATGGATTGCATTGCATAAAGTACAGGTAATACATGCTCCACAGGAACTCATTGGCCTCAATAGGAGAACATTAAATTGCTGAAAGATAAAAGATAATATATATACACACATTCACACAAATACATTTTTATTGTTTTCTTAATTAGCACTTTATTAAATTTTCTAATGGTCCTGTCTGGTTTATAATTTTTATTCATTATCTAGAACATATAGAAGGAAGGAAAATTGGTATTAATCCACCTTTAACTGCCCATTTCACTCAAGCTCCTGATTTTAGCTTATAGGTAACTGTTTTTCAATCCTCTCTACCCATATTCTCTTTCTTCTTTCTGCATTACCATTTCAGAGCTACCTTTTAAAATAAGTGTATTGACACTGTGTGACACTTCAACTCTTCAATTTTTCATACATCGTATCCCAAGTTCAGTGGAAGAATCACCGTGAAACTAATGATTCTTAACTTCTAGAGGCCCTCACTCTCATAGGTCACTTTCAAAGCCTTTGGAGGAGCCCTAGCAACAATTTTGTGACATTCAGGAAACTATTATTTCATAGCATTCTTTTCCCTTAAAAAGAATTCCTAGAATTATATTAAGCTCGTGTGCTGTGTGCTTAGTCACTCAGTCATGTCCGACTCTTTGTGACCCCATGGACAGTAGCCCTCCTGGCTCCTCTGTCCATGGGATTCTCTAGGAAAGAATACTAGAGTGGGTTGCCATTTCCTTCTCCAGAATATTAAGCTTCAGGTTTCTCAAACCTGGATGTGCTTCTGCCTCACATGCTTGCTTGTTTAATAAATCCATAGATGAACTGAAAGAATGCAATATGAAAACTGATGTAAAGGTGGAACAAACACAATAAGAGCCCACAAGAAAAACAAAATTGCTATAAACCTAGTGCAAGCTCATATTATAGCAGTATTATATCTGATAAAGAAGGATTAAATAGCTTCACTCTTCTCTATGCTGGGAAAATATTAAAGGGCCAGGTTCAATTCTAGCTTCCCCAACTTGAATAGCTTGGCTACCAAGTAGGTGTCCCAGAAGAGTGGGCTGGACACACGCGTTGCATTTAACTTATTGAATCAAAGTTACATGGAATAGGGAGTAGGTGCTTTCTTCACTGCCACAGACATGAGTGAATCCATCGGATCACAGAATGAGACATCCGTCAGATCAACGGATGAAAATCAGATGAGCAGACACGTCAACAGTTGAAATGAGCTGCCTCAATAAATAGTCTCATTGGTTTTACATGGCAGCTTTAAGAACTGTAGACTGTCTTATTTGTTCAAGTTTTTGCTTCCTGAAAGATTCCTTATCCCTGCCCACCGCTATGTGACCTGCAGGGTCTCCCTGTGGGTGTGTGCTTCCCTGATCCATGTTGAGTTTGGTGAATGATTGTGAGGGGGTGTGATGTATCTCAGTATTTCTGAAACTTTAATGTGTTTACAGGTAGATTGAAAATCCTGTTAAAAAAAAGGTTCATATTCATAGGTCTAGAGGGGGCCCGAGATACTGTATTCCTAACAAACTCCCAAGTGATGTCACAACTGCAGGTTATCAGACCAAACTCTGAGTAGCAAGGTTTTGTGCAGCATCTAAGCTTAAAGAGGCATTATGAGTCTCCTGCAGGCTCTCTTGCTTTTCCCTCTTGGTCACAAAGCTAGCATGTCCTAAATTTCGGTACTTCCTCAGACTCCGTCCTGCAATGAGAAGACATATGAACCAGAGTCACAGTCACCTATCTTAGAGGATGTTTTGGTCACTACAGAAACATTCACTAATGCAAGATTGATCTCATAGAGGGCATTCCTGAAAAGAGAGTTAGTCTGGACTTAATTCCAAGTGTCTTTACAAATCTGTATTCTAATCATCCCCAGACTACAGTTTGAACATGTTCAGATCAGTAAAATTTAGTAAAATGCTGGAGTTGATTGGTATTTCTACTTCTCTCCCTGCTCCCATATGCAGGTGATGAATCTGATATTTGAAGACTTCTAAGCCCTTGGGTGAAAAATAAGAATTTCTCCACCTACACTGTTGGTGGGAATGTAAATTCATACAACTACTGTAGAGAACAATATGGAGATTCCTTAAAAAACTAAAAAAAGAGCTGCCACATGATCCAACAATTCCACTCCTGGGCATATATCCAGAAAATATGAAAACTCTAATTCAGAAAAATATATGTACCCTAATTTTCATAGCAGCACTGTTTACAATATCCAAGACATGAAAGAAACCTAGGTGTCTATCGACAAATTAATGGACAAAGAAGATACATATACACTAAAAGAAGATACACATAAACAATGGAATACTACTCAGCCATAAAAAATGAGGAAATAACACCACTTGCAGCAATGTAGATGGACTTAGAGATTATCATACTAAGTGAAGTATGTCAGAGAAAGACAGATATCATACGATATCACTTACATGTGGAATCTAAAAAAAAAAAATGATACAAATTAACTTATGTACAAAACAGAAACAGACTCACAGACATAGAAAACAAACATGGTTACCAAGGGAGAAAGGCAGGGCAGGAAATAAGTTAGAAGATTGATATGTACTCAGTTCAGTTCAGTTCAGTCGCTCAGTCGTGTCCGACTATTTGTGACCCCATGAATCGCAGCACGCCAGGCCTCCTTTTCCATCACCAACTCCCGGAGTTTACTCAAACTCATGCCCATCGAGTCGGTGATGCCATCCAGCCATCTCATCCTCTGTCGTCCCCTTCTCCTCCTGCCCCCAATCCCTATCAGCATCAGGGTCTTTTCCAATGAGTCAACTCTTCCCATGAGGTGGCCAAGGTATTGGAGTTTCAGCTTCAGCATCAGTCCTTCCAATGAACACCCAAGACTGATCTCCTTTAGGATGGACTGGTTGGATCTCCTTGCAGTCCAAGGGACTCTTAAGAGTCTTCTCCAACACCATAGTTCAAAAGCATCAATTTTTCAGGGCTCAGCTTTCCTCACAGTCCAAATCTCACATCCATACATGACCACTGGAAAAACCATAGCCTTGGCCAGACAGACCTTTGTTGGCAAAGTAATGTCTCTGCTTTTTAATATGCTATCTAGGTTGGTCATAACTTTCCTTCCAAAGAGTAAGCGTCTTTTAATTTCATGGCTGCAGTCACCATCTGCAGTGATTTTGGAGCCCAGAAAAATAAAGTGTGTCACTGTTTCCATTGTTTCCCCATCTATTTGCCTTGAAGTAATGGGACCGCATGCCATGATCTTAGATTTTTGAATGTTTACTTTTGAGCCAACTTTTTCGCTCTCCTCTTTCACTTTCATCAAGAGGCTCTTCAGTTCGTCTTCACTTTCTGCCATAAGGGTGGTGTCATCTGCATAGCGGAGGTTATTGATATTTCTCCTGACAATCTTGATTCCAGTTTGTGCTTCTTCCAGCCCAGTGTTTCTCATGATGTACTCTGCATATAAGTTAAATAAGCAGGGTGACAATACTACTACATATAAAATAGATAAGTAACAAAGACTTACTATATAGCACAGAGAACTATATTCAATATCTTATGATAAGCTATAATGAAAAAACATCCACAAAATTATACATATATTCATTATATAATATATATAACTGAATTATAATTCTGTACACCTAAAACTAACACAAAATTGTAAATCAACTACTGTTGTTGTGCAGTTGCTAAGTCGTGTCTGACTCTTTGCAATCCCAGGGACTGCAGCACACCAGGCTTCCTTGTCCTTCACTATCTCCTGGAGTTTCCTCAAACTCATGTCCATTGAGTCAGCGATGCCATCCAACCATCTCATCTGCTGTCACCCTCTTCTCTTCTGGCCCTCAATCTTTCCCAGAATGAGAAGTTCCTCATCCTGTGGCAAAATCATGAAATGTTCATTGTCACATGAGTCTAGATTTTAGATAAGTGTCATAGTTATGAGGTTGAGATAGTGACTATGGGACTTTACTGGTCCCAAGAGCTTTAGAAACAATTGTATTGAGTAAACATGAAAATGGCCTGAACAAGAGGAAAGCAAGTGATCCTCAAGGAAGCCTGAAAGGATACTACCCACATTCAGCTCTTGTAAACAAGCTGACAGACACACTCATGAGATTACCACTTTGGCAACACGGAGGAAGAGGTGCTTCCAAACTCATAGCTAAACCATTGAATTAATGTTGGTTTATCTTAATTAAATGTTGCTTTATCTTAATTTGACTTATTATTATAACCCTGCAGTAAGTGTTGCTGCCCTGTCTGTCCAGTATTTCCAGTAGTAGTTGAAAAGGAAACACGCCATCCCAGCAATATTCCACAGAATTAATTAAATGAGGAAATTTGCTAAATTGCACTCCAATGTGAATGATTTTCTTATACTTGCTGATTGGACTTTACGGTTAGTTTTTAAATTGGTTGAGCAATGGTAATACCTTTTTAAGAAAACAAATTCCTGAATGAAGCCTTTAAACAGAATGTACTGATTTAATATAAATATACTAATGAACAATTGATCTTGTTCATGACCACTAACAGGTGATCACTTTGTCAGTCTTGACAATGAGATGTGTCCCATTTACAACCAAAAACGTATCATTAATATTTCCTTTGTTTCATATTACTAATTCTGGACTTTTGCAATGTATCAATTACATATCTGGCTAATAATCTTGCTGACGGATTATTGTCCATATATCATAGAACCTGAAAACAATTACCCCTTCATCCTGAAATATAATGATATGAATTTTTAAATGACCTAGAAGACCTTATCTTTCAAGTGTTTGTGTAAGTTGTTAAACTTCCTCATGCACAATAATTTTCACTTTACTGTGAACATAACCGTACATGTACTCTTAATGAGCAATTCATTTACATCGGTAGATGTAATTGCCTGTTTCGTCACCTAAAACAAATGTCAAATTTCTGGAGCAGGTTTCTCCCCCAAGGCTAAAGATGTTTCTCATGTATCATGTAATAAACTGAGAATGCCTGTGAGTACTTAGCAGGAACTATCCACATTAAACTATACTCAGGGAAATCAAACCTGGAGGGATAGGACAGAGGTGATTAAACCAGAGTAGGACCTGTATCATTACGTAAGTGCTATAGTTAGATCTAGACTTCATTGTCTTTTTATTTGTTTGTCTGTCTCCTTGGTTATTAGCACCTAGAGACTTAGTTGTACAGGAGCTTCTCAAGGGAAGAGGAAGGAGAATCTTGAGTATGCATCCCTGGTAATGACTCACTGTTTGACTTTGAACTAAGGTTCACACTAATACAATCTTCTACTCTGTCAAGATTACTGCTCCATAGGAAAAATTATTTTTATTTACTTCTCTAGAGGGCTACAACTTTTAATTAATGCTTCTAAATAGCATTTGACCTCCTTGAACTTGTGCTAGCTTCTGCATATTGATCTCTATTTTTGGCTTGGTCATATTTTTTAAATTGCTTTTAAAATTACTTTCCTGGCAGATAATGCAATGATATTAGGTAAGTTACAATTAAAAGAAGACACTCATTTTTAATGTTAAACTACACTACACTGCACATAAGTTAAGGATGTGCCGTGACCTTCAGCAAAAATGAAACAGAAACCTAAGAATGTCAACCATTTGACAAGGAACTGTGACTATCTCGTTGGTATTTCTGCAAAGCATGGCTCTCTGTGACCTGAATTTTATCATTACCAAACCAATAACAAACAACTGGATTCCAAAATATTTTAAAATGCGAATAGCTACCACTGTTAAATAAAATCTGACGTGAGTCTTACTCTATAATTCAAGTATTAGTGCTTCTCCATAAGGATTTAAGAACAGAAATAACTTTCTTATCCCCCAATATGGGCATTGTTTATGAAGATAATGCCTCAATTTAAACCTGTCCTTTTAAATGGTTGGTTTCTCTGTTATTATGCCTTCTCTATCTTTTTTCATCACAAGGGCAGTATCTGTCTCAAAGAATTTTCTCTTTTATCTCTGGACCTCACTTCTATCTTCTTCACATTTTGTTTTCTTAAGTAGTTTTTCCCTTATCACTTCTTAAATATTACGGAAAACTACTACAAACATATTAAAAATGAGACATACTTTCAGTTTTAATTCTAATAGTTATATAAATAGTAAAAAATTAATAGAAAAATAATTCTCAATTGCCTATTGCAACTAGATTACACCTGCAATAAACTAGTCCCAGTCTGTTAGTTCAGTACGTGAATGGTTTTCTTTATAGTTTCTTCGAGTTATGTTTAATTATGAAATATATACTAAATATGTAGAAAATAAAGGCACAAAATAAGGCAGAAATATTATGCACTTGCTTCTCCAGAATAGAAAATATTAACATTCTACTGTAACCTACTGATCCAATATTATTGCTCCTTTCTGAAAAGTAGCCACAATTGGAAAGTTGTTATGTAGCCTTCTCACATACCTGTGTATGTAGCTTTCCATTGTGGGGAGAGAGCAAATTAGCCAAAATGGCGTGTTCAGGCTCTCTCGCCCCCCGTTTTGTAAATAGTGACTATGTAACAGCTGAGATCACTTATCGCACTGTGCATGCACGTCAGGAGGTACTCTCTCGGTCACAAGGTGCTCGCTAGGTCACGAGCTGCTTTGTGCGGTGTGCCTGTAAGAGCGTCACCGAAGGGCCCTGGCCGCTACAGCAATAGGGCTACATTGGAAGGTATCATGGTTGTGTTATATGAGGCTAAGTCATGGCTATTTTATTGCTACCTTATGGTTATGTTGTGGCTTCTGCTATGGCTGCTGCGTCAGCCAGGAGAGAAGCTGTGTTTTGGCTGCCACGCCAGCCAGGAGAGACTAAACATGCCTACAGTTCCTAGGCTCCTCAAATCTCCTTCCAGCCTCTTAGCTCGTGTCTTGCCTACCCTGGTTCAGCGAACAGTGTGGCAGTGTGAACAGCTGTGGGCCAATTGGTGTCACAAACAGGATGGTTAGCAATACACACACACATGCATTTCCATATACAAAACAGAGCAGAGGTATACAAAATATAAACTCTGTGTATGAAATCCAGCCATGGCCTGTTACGTATGCCCATGGGTTAGAATAGTTTTTATATTTTTAAAGGGTTGAAAAAAATAAGCTTACATGCAACAAAGACTATATATTCACTAAAATATTTACTCTTTGGCCCTTTGCAGAAAAGTTTACTGATCTCTGATATAGAGCACTAGTTTGCATTTTTTAAAAAATATATATACATGATGTCATGTTAAAGATGGCTTCTGTGACTTCCATTTTTAAACTCATATTTCTTTTGAAAATTATCAATATTGATGTCTGTAGACATAGTTTATACTTTCAAATTATTGCATAGTTAAATACTGAAAAAGCCACAATTTATTGTGTGATGCCCCTGTGTGCATTTTTTTCTGCCCAATTTTTCATCATCAAAGATATATCTGGAAATACATACCATCATACACATCTTCTTGTATATGTGGGAGGTCTTCTGCATTGTGTGTTCCTGAAAGTGGAATTATAGGTGATAAGATCTGCACATCTTCAGCTTTGCTCCACTGACAATTACTATTCAAAGTTACTTCATTTAGAGGAACAGTCCCATTTACCATTGCATCAAAAAGAATAAAATACCTAGGCAGAAATCTACCTAAGGAAGTAGAAGACCTGTGGTCAGAAAACTACGAGGTGCTGATGAAAGATATTGAAGAGAATTTCCTGACAGTCCAGCAGTTAAGACTCCACAATTCCACTGCCGGTGGCCTAGGTTCAGTCTCTGGGTGGGGGAACTAAGATTCTGTCAGACACATGGTGGGACAAAAAAAAAAAATTGAAGATGACACAAACAGATGGTAAGATGCACTGTTTTGGGGTTCAAAGAGTCAGTATTGTTAAAATGACCACACTGTATAAGGAATCTACAAGTTCAATGCAAATCACCAATGGCATTTCTCACAGAACTACAACAAAAAATTTTTTAATGTTTATGGAAACACCAAAGAACCTGAACCACCAAAACAATCTTGAAAAATAATCAAGCTGGAGGAATCAGGCTGTCTGACTTCAGTCTATACTACGAAGCTACAGTGATCAAAACATATGGTACTGGCACAAAAACAGACGTGTAGATCAGCTGAACAGGATAGAAAGTTCAGAGATAAATCTGCACCTGTGACCAACTGTCTAAAACAAAGGAGGAAAGAATAGACAGTATCTCCAATAAGTGGTGCTGGGAAAACGAGACATGTTAAAGAATAAGTTAAGAATGAAATTAGAATATTCTCTAACACCATGTATAAAAATAAACTCAATATGCATTAAAGACCAGAATGCTATAAAATTCCTAGAGGAAAATATTGGCAGAAAACTTTGACATTGCACCAATATTTTTTTTGGCCCATCTCCTAAAGCAAAGGAAGCAAAAACAAAAATAAACAAATAGGACCTAATTAAACATAAAAGCTTTTTCACAGCAAAGGAAACCATTGACAAATGAAAATACAATCTAATCAATGGGAGAAGATATTTGCAAATAATATGATTGATAAATGGTTAACATCAAACATACATAAACAGACAACTCAGCAACAAGCAAATAAACAAATAAACCTGGTCATTTGAAAATGGTTAGAAAAACTGAGTAGATATTTTTCCATCCATAAGCAGATGGCCAACAGGCACATTAAAAGATGCTCAACATCACTAATCATCAGAGAAATGAAAATCAAAACCACAGTGAGATATCACCTCACATCTGTCAGAATGACTATCATCAAAAAGAAGACAAATAATAAATACTGACAAGGATGTGAAGAACAAGGAACCCTCCAATACTGTTCATAGGAATGTAAATTGGTTCAGCCACTGTGGAACACAATGTGGAGGCTTCTCAAAAAGACTAAACATAGAACTGCCATGTGACCCAGTAATCCCACTCTTGGGTGTTTGAGAAAACCAAGGACACTGATTCAAAAAAATACATGTACCCCAGGGCTTGTAGCAGCAATATGTACAACTGTAAACATGTGGAAGCAACCTAGATTGCTTCCACACACACACAATAGAATATAATATCATATATTCCACTATATGTATTAATATTTCATTGTGTGTGTATATATATGTAGATATATACACAATACATATTCTTCATTCCATTGTATGTGTGTGTATGTGTATGTATATATATATGGAATATCATGGAATATTACATAGCCATAAAAAAGAATGACATTTTGTTATTTGCAGCCACATGGATCGAGTTGCAGGATATTATGAAGACAAAGACAAATATTGTATGTGGAATCTAGAAAGTACAACATTACTAGTGAATCAAACAAAAATGAAACAGACCCATAGATATAGAGAGAAAACTAGTGCTTACCAGTGGGGAGAGGGAAGGGGAGTGGGGCAATGTACAGTAGGAGATTCTTTTAAGATTATCATGGGATTATATGAAACCATGTATGTGAACCTTTTGAAAATTGTAAAGCACTACAGAATGTAAGGAATTTTTCATTCAATAAGAGATATATTTTTAAAAAAATCTTGGATTTCCCTGGTGCTACAGTGAATAAGAATTCACCTGCCAATGTGAGGGACGTGAGTTTGATCCCTGGTCTGGGAAGATTCCATATGCCACAGAGCAACTAAGTCCACGCAGCCATAACTAATAAGCCTGTGAGCCACAACTACTGAAGCTGTGTGCAGCAACTACTGAAGAACATGCGCCTAGAGCCTGTGCTCTGCAACAAGAGAGGCCACTGCAATAAGAAGCCCACACAATAAAGAACACACCCACTCACCACAACTAGAGAAAGCCCACAAAGCAACAAAGACCCAGTCCAGCCAAAAATAAACAAATAGTTTTTTAACTTAAAAAAAAAACTTCATTGATTACATTCTCATCAGCAATGTATGATTGCTCTCATGACCACAGCTTTTGAAGTTTTGTCAGTGGTAACCACTTGAAGTTTTGTCAGTGGTAACCACGTGTTTTATGCACATTTTCCTGATGACCAGTGCACCAGTTTTACTGGTTCTCAGCTCCAAGCCCACCCTTTTTATTCTACTCTGTGGTACTGAGCGGCACCCTCTACGTTTTCATCCTTCTATGGCTCTGTCTGCAGACGTCCCTGGAGGGAGTGTAAAGCAAGAGGAAGGTGCCCTCCCTCAATGCACTGTGTGTTTCTTGTCTGGGACGGCAGCCCGCACACTGGTGTGCAAGAGTCCTGATGGCGTGTGCTCACCTCAGTGGCCTGTGTGGCCTGACCCAGCCTGTCCTTGCCCTTAGGCAAGTGCCTCAGCCGCCTGGCTGGGCACTCTAATAGGCCAGTTCTAGTCCACATTTTCCAGAAAGTTTCTTCCCACTGGCAACTTTAGAGAGGAGGGAGGCAGAGTAGCCCAAGTTCCTTTCTTGTTCATTTTCCCTCAGCCTGGATGTGGTAGCTGCTTTCTTCATTACTAACTTCTGTGCCTTTCGAGTCCTTTCTAACTTCTATTATCAGCCAACCACTTTTTAAGAGTTAAAAATTTTTTTTAATCTCCCTCTTCAAATGTTTGGTGTGAATAATGTCTCCTGACTACAATGACTGATGTTGAACTTATTTTCAACCCTCAGTTATTGGATTTTCAGTATTCTGCTCTGAATCATAGGTATGTAGCTAGCTAGCTAGCTAGATAACAGATATATGTGCTCCTATTCTTAGGGGAAGGTAGATGTTCCTTAAATATTTGGGAAACTAATCTTTTGTCAGATCTATAGTTTACAAATATCTTCACTAAAGCTGTAACTTATTTTCACATTCAGTGATGTCTTTTGACATAGAGAAATTGATCAATATTTTCATTGATGGTTTGTGCACATTGTGTTTTATTTAAGAAACTTTTCATTTTTTTTATGTCTCAAAAATTGTCAAATAAAAGTTTTAGAATTTATTTTTTATATTTAATTCTTTATTATACCTCCAAATTTGAGGTAAATAAGAGTATAAGTTGAAAATGGAATCCTATCATTTTTCATATAGATAGTGATTTTTTTTCCAGCACCATATATTAAATAGTTACTGTCTCAATTAATTTATAGTGAAAACTTGGCATTTAACAAATTATTATAAACATGAGCCTATTCTTAGATTTTAACAATGTATTCATTTTGACCTATTTATCTAGTATCAATATCCACAGTTTTAATTGTGATGACTGTAAGTTTTCTTTAATCTGAAAGAAATAAACAATCCTCATCTTTCTTCTCTTTTAAAATTGTCTTGGCTAAAGATATGGACTCCTAAAAGATGATGTTGTTAAAGTGCTGTACTCAATATGTCAGCAAATTTGGAAAACTCAGCAGTGGCCACAGGACTGGAAAAGGTCAATTTTCATTCCAATCCCAAATAAGGGCAATGCCAAAGAATGTTCAAACTACTGCACAATTGCACTCATTGCACAAGCTAGCAAGGTAATGTTCAAAATCCTTCAAGTTAGGCTTAATCAGTTCACAAAATGAGAGCCTCCAGATGTACAGGCTGGATTTAGAAAAGGCAGAGGAACCAGAGATCACATTGCCACATCTGCTGCATCGTAGAAAAAGCAAGAGAATTACAGAAAAACATCCATTTCTGCTTTATTGACTATGCTAAAGCCTTTGATTGTGTGGGTCACATCAAACTGTGTAAAATTCTTAAAGAGTTGGGAATACAAGACCACCTTACCTGCCTCCTGCAAAACCTGTATCCAGGTCAAGAAGCAACAGTTAGAGCCAGACATGGAACAATGAACTGGTTCAAAATTGGGAAAGGAGTACATCAAGGCTGTATATTGTCACCCTGCTTATTTAACTTATATACAGAGTACATCATGCAAAATACCAGGTTGAATGAAGCTCAAGCTGGAATCAAGATTGCTGGGAGAGATATCAATAACCCTAGATATGCAGATGACACTACCCTAATGGCAGAAAGTGAAGAGGAACTAAAGAACCTCTTGATGAAAGTGAAAGAGGAGAGTGGAAAAACTGGCTTGAAACTCAACATTTGAAATACTAAGATCATGGCATCTGGTCCCATCACTTCATGGCAAATAGAAGGGAAAAAGTGGAAGCAGTGACAGATTTTATTTTCTTGGGCTCCAAAATCACTGTGGACAATGACCGCAGCCATGAAATTACAAGATGCTTGCTTCTTGGAAAGAAAGATATAACAAACATACATAATGTATCAAAAAGGCAGAGACATCACTTGGCAAACAAAGATCCATATAGTCAAAGCTATAGTTTTTCCAGTAGTCATGTACAGATGTGAGAGCTGGACAATAAAGAAGGCTGAGCACCAAAGAATCAATGCTTTTGAAATGTGGTGCTGGGAAGACTCATGAGAGTTCCTTGGACTTCAAGGAGATCAAACCAGTCAATCCTAAAGGAAATCAACCCTAAATGTCAATGGAAGGACTGATGCTGAAGCTGAAGCTCAAATAGTTTGGTCACCTGATAGGAAGGGTCAACTCATTGGAAAAGACCCTGATGTTGGGAAAGACTGAAAGCAAAAGGAAAAGGGGGTGGCATAGGATGAGATAGTTAGATAGCATCACTGACTCAGTGGGCATGAATCTGAGCAAACTCTTGGAGATAGTGGAGGACAGAGGAGCCTGGTGTGCTGTAGTCCATGAGATTGCAAGGGTCAGACATAGTTTAGTGACTGAACAACAACAAAGAGTGAAATCAGGGAGAGCATGGTATTTCTCTCTATTTATTAAGGCCCATCATCAGTAAAGGGTTAAGATTTTCTCTATAATAGATCCAAATGACTTGTTACATTTATCCCTAAATACTCCAATACTTTGGCCACCTGGTGCAAAGAACTGACTCATTTGAAAAGACCCTGATGCTGCGAGGGATTAGGGGCGGGAGGATAAGGAGATGACAGAGGATGAGATGGTTGGATGGCATCACTGACTCAATGGACATGAGTTTGAGTAAGCTGGGAAGTTGGTCATAGACAGGGAGGCCTGATGTGCATGTGTCCATGGGGTCAAGAAGAGTCAGACACGACTGAGAGACTGAACTGAACTGAACTGAACTGAACTGTGAAAGTAATTAAAGAAGGAGGCTGTAAAACTGAGGTAGCCCTAATACCTTGGTAGCTACATAAGCAATCAAAACCTCAGATTCAGCACACTGGAGTCTGAGAAAACCAAACAATAAAAGCCAATCACAGTCAACTAGACTTTTCCAAATAAGGTAACTGCTTAAGCTACAGTCAGTCAAACAATTTTCTGGCTTGACTTCCAAATTTTCTCTGTAAAAATCTCTTCCCTAGCTCCTGGTGTTAGAACATTCTTAACCACTTCTGGTTTGGTGCTGGTGGTGGTTGCTGGTTTAGTCACCAAGTCGGGTCTGACTCTTGCGACTCCATGGACTATAGCCCACCAGGCTCCTCTGTCCATGGGATTTTCTAGGCAAGAATACTGAAGTGGGTAACCATTTCCTTCTCAAGGGGATATTCCTGACCCAGGAATTGGAACCTGTGTCTCTTGCATTGGCAGATAGATTCTTTACCAACTGTACCACCAGGGAAAGACAAGCTTCCTAGCTCAAATTGATGTATACTGAAATAACTCTTGAGAAGTTTAATGTGCCTCAGTTTATATTTTAATGTTACTACTTAGGGCTTTTTGGTATATCAAAATAACTTCTAACATTACACATTCTAATTGGTTTTGATGGTATATAGAAATGCATTTGATTTCTTGTGGTGATGTCTGTCCCTAGTAATAAAGAGGCTGCCTGCCAATGCAGGAGAGGTAAGAGATGCTGGTTCAGTCCCTGGGTTGGGAAGATCCCCTTGAGAAGTAAATGGCAACCCACTCCTGTATTCTTGCCTGGAGAATCCCATGGAGAGAGGAGCCTGGTGGGCTACAGTCCATGGGGTTGCAAAGAGTTGGACACAACTGAAGCAACTTAGCATGAATGCACGCAGTGATTTCTGTATTCAGCCAACTTGTCATGCTCACTTCCCAGTTGTAATAGTTTGTATATTCTCTTGGATTTTCTAGGCAGTGAATCACATCATCTATGACATTTTTCTTTACATTTTATTTCATGTGGAATAGTGGAACATTCCTAAAGACCAAGGTATTTAATCATTAAATGAGATTACTATTAAGCATCTTCTCTAAAAAGAAGTTTCCTCCAGAAGTGACGTTTAACAGCATTGAGAGCCCTCGTGTGGACACAAGTCAAGTAAATCTCACTTATAGTTTGGTTTTTAAACCAGATCGGTAAAAACATAAGCTGATTTAATAAGCTTTGTCAGTTGTTAGTTAAGCTGAAATTTAACTTAAATTTTAAGTGAACTTTAAGTTAAATTTTAAGCTAACTTTTCAGTTAAGCTGAAATTAACTTAAACTTAATTTACCTATGTTTTAACAGAGTAGCAGGTTGCTGTGGTGTTGGCTGTGTGCCCTTAATCAAAGATATAGAAAAGAATTACTTTTTGTTTCCTTATCAGTGTCTCTAAAATATCTAAAGCAACTAAATAAAGCTTTCTAGGGTAACCATTCAGACCAAAACAACAATAATAAATAGAAATAACCAATAAAGAAAAAAATCAGCTTCCCTAGTAACAAAAAATGGAAATTGAAATATCATTTTTATCCATTTAAAATTGTTGCAAGTTTTTGGTTTTGGTATTCGTTGGATTTTTAAGGAGTTAGAAGAGTAAGAGGGTTTTTTTGTTTTTTTTTTTTTTAAATATCATTTGGGTTTGGGGGAAAGGAAGTCTCAAAGATTTCCTGTGGGAGTATAGGTTAGTGAGTAACTGGACAATATTTACAAAGAGTCTTTAAAATAATAAATACCATTGGATTAAATAATTTCTCCTCTTGTATGGCTGACTCATGTTGATGTTTGGTAGAAACCAACACAATACTATAAAGTAGTTATCCTTCAATTAAAAATAAATTTTAAGAAAGAATTTCCTCTCTTTATTTTAAAGAGTCAGATCTGTAGTAAATATGGAGGTAAAAAGAGGAGTGGGTGTTATTTATAATGACAGAATGACATGTCTAACAAGAAGGTATTTGTTAAATAAATTATGACCCATTCTTTTGACAAAATACTATCTAGCCATTTTAAATCATATCATAAAAGGCTATTTCATGAACTAGAAGTAATTTTTCTAACATACTTCTAATGCTTTAAAAATCATGTGTGGAACATAATATCAACTTGAATCAAAATCTATGTACATGAGAAAATAGCTTTTATATGTGTATAAATTTAATCTTCACAATAATCTTATGAACATCCTGTTGTTATCATTTTACAGGTAGAGAAGCCAAAGCTCAGGGAAATTAGGTTATTCACTTAAAATTAGACAGTAAGAGGCAAAACTGGACACACACACACACACACACACATTTATGCCAGAAAATAATGTATTTCTCTCTAAGCAGTGGGAGTGTGCATCATTTTTGTTTCATATTTGTGCATATTTTGTGTTCTCCAAATATCCCAAAATGAGCAGTTATTAGTAAATCCCATAAATTGTATAACTATAAAGATGAATATTAATGTTTCTTGTAAGAGTTGAAGGAAAAGAGCCTATTTTGGTATTGCAAAAGCATATCCCTCTTCACATAAATTTTTGTACCAAATTCCGGACACTTAGCGCAGACTCTCTGTATTGATTTATATTTTTCTGTCCAAATTGTTTCTGTGAAAACAAAAACCAAAAGTTGTAAGCCATTACAAAGCAGCAGCTTTATTCCCACTGTTAGTTACGGGTGATGTTGGGGGCAATTTTGCACCCCATACAACCTGAAAATAACCAGTCAGGCTGCAGCTCGGCCTGTGTTCACTCCTTGCCTTTAGTCAGAAAGCAATAAGTTCTGTAAGGAAAATATTGCCCCATTAAACAAATTGTCATCATTGAAAAGCAATCATTCTTTTTTAATTTTTCCCATGGGGTTATCTTAATAACTCACTCATAACAGGTATCTCCCAGGAACATCTAGTTCATAGACTAAGACTGTTAAACAATATGAATCTGGTACAAATAGCACAGGATGAATGTTTCTAATCCATAAAAGGGTCCATATTTATTAAAAATATACACACAACAAAGATCACTGCAAGCTACTGTCAACTGTTGGTGGAAAAGTAACTTATTCCTGCCTTTTCAGGGCTTCCCACTCCTCCATAAGCAACTTGTCATGTCACAAGCTATCTTTCATCACACCAAAGGAAGCAAAGTAAGCCTGACAAACTCAAATTTGATTTGTGAGACCAAAGTTTTGAGAGAAATAATGACTAATTGGCATTTTATACAATCATCATTTTAATATTACTGGACAGTTATTTCCTAATGAAGGAAATGAATTCATTTAACTGCTTTTCCTCCAACATGGGATTGGCAGGAGGATTTTCAAAGAGATTTGCAATGAAATTTATGCTGAATATAAATTCTTGTTGCTACGGGGACTCTACAGTCATACACATTGCATTGGTGCCCACAGGATGGTTCATTTGCTCGAGTGACCTAAACCCCAAACCACCTCTGCTCTTGTTCTTACATTTATTGCTTTCTAGTCAACCAGCATTTGTTTATGATATAGACTTACTGACAGAATTATCATTGAAGTCGAACATAAATTTGTATCATTACATTTAAAGTGAAAAGAAAATGCTACTGAAAATGTTTACCAAAACTCGGCACCTGAAAAAATTTGAAATAATTTACACTAGCAACCAGTGTTTTTAAACTTAGTATATTTTGTCTTTTCACTCCAATACCAGTCTTTTCATTGATGAACCATTTCAAGAAAAGAATAATGGTCATGAAAAAGAAAATAAATATATAGCTGCATATCAATAACTTGATTTAGGATAGTGACAGTTTCCAAAAGAGAGTTGCATTTCATTTTCTTATAGAAGTTGGGATTAAGATTAGCTATAATCATCACAGTGTATTCATTATCTTTATTGTTATGTAACTAATTACTCCAAAATTTAGTGGCTTCCAGTGACAAAATTCATTATCTCTTGCTCCTGCAGGTGAGGAAACTAGATGAAACTTAGCTACTTTCCCTACTTTAGGGTTTCTCACAGGTTCTAATCAAGGTGTTGGCCAGGCTGCCCACCTGGGGAAGAATCCACTTCCAAGCTCATTTGTGAGTATGATGAAAGGAATTAATTCCTTCTGGGTTTTGCACTGAAAGTCTTCCTTCCTGGCTGTTGGCAGAGGCCACATTTGGCTTCTTGGTATACGAAACTCTTCAATGCAGTAACTTGTTTCATCAAAGTGAGAAATCCGAGAATTCAAGAGAGAACCTTCTAGCGGGAGATAACATCTCACCATGATGTCGAGCAGAGTCTTTGGTGACAAAATCATGGAAGTGACATCCTATCACTTTAATACATTCTGGTTTTTAGGCACAAGTCACTAGGCTCCGTCCATACTCAAAAGAGGGGATTAACCAAAGGTGTGAACACTATCTTAGAAATCTGCCCACCATGAAGTTGTGAGTTAAAAAATGCTCAGATTGAGAAGTATTACAAACAGGAGCAGAAAAAGTGACCCTAAAATATGCTGCTCAGGAAGTGTTTTTTTAGCCTCCTCTTTAACTGCCTAAGAAAGTTTACACAGGGAGCCTAGACCAGGAACAGAGCTATTACCAGAGATAACTTTTATGTGAGAAAGACATCTGTCTTGCTGATCCTGCTCATGATGCTAACTGTATTGCTGTTCACACTGTTTCTTGAACCAAGGGTAGGCAAGGCGCGAGCTAAGAGGCTGGAAGAAGACTCGAGGAGCCGTAGGAGCTGCAGACACGTTTATTCTCTCTGGACAACAGCCATGGCATAAACACAGCACAACCTCTCTCCTGGCTGGCACGGCGGCCATAACAGTAGACACGCTATATTCTCTCCTCTCACAGCTGACCCAATGGACGGAGCTGTGATGCAGCAGTAATGCCACTGCTTTTCTGGGTGGAGCTCAGGTAACCCACTCCAGTATTCTTGCCTGGAGAATCCCACAGACAGAGGAGCCTGCTGGGCTACAGTCCATGGGGTTGCAAAGAGTTGGACACAACTGAGCTACTAACACCGTATAACAAAAGTAGACCATGTCCAAGCGAGTACCTTGTGATGTGCATGCACAGTGCTGTAAATGATCTCAGCTGTGACATAGTTGTTATTTACATAACAGGTTAGAGGGTCTGACCAGGCCATCTTGGCTAACTTGCCCACTCCACACACTGCATCCCTTCGGGGTGTCTCACCCCACATTCTATGCACAGTCCATCTTCTGCAATATTCCCTTGGCGAGTAACACTGGCTCTTGGATTTACCTTTTGCAGCAGTAGCTACAACAACAAAACAGTTATACCACCAATTCATAGCAAAACCTAACGCCAGGTATCGCCTGGAACTCATGTTGCAGTCCTTGCCCCTATGAGGCTAGTGGAGCCACCCACCATATGTGGAGCGCCTTTATCGTCCATGACCAAGTCTACAGGGGCAATTCCACTCCTGCAGGTTTTTTTTTTTTTTTTTTTTTTTTTTTAATTTTTATTAAGGACTCACAAAACTCCCCACGGACGCCAGACCCACCCCTTTCAAAGAGAGGATTTTTGTGGCATTCACATCCCGCCCACAAGATTCCAAATGCTCTCACACTGTTCTAAATCTGCAAGAGAGTCAGAGGGCGGTAGCACATCACAGCACAGTTTACCTCCACACGAATCAGCCCACGGCTGCATCCGCATAACCCGGATGGGACGCTTGCCAGTTTGGGATCGCCTTTGGGGTCTTCACACTGTCAAAATGGCGTCTTGCGTGCCAACCCTCTACTCCTCTCAGTAAGGACCCAAAACACCCCCCCTGGGTGCCGGCCCATCCCTGTGTCCCAGAGGCACAAAAGCCAAGCTGCCAGAGCTTTCCTCCTTGCCTTTGCCGAAGCTGCTTACCCAAATTGACCAACTCCACCTGAGTATATGGTGGCTGTCGTGAACTAAGTCACATTGGGGACCCCTTGAGGATGCCCCCCCCCCACCCCGGCCAGAAACTGCTCATGCTTCACTTCTGCTGCACAGTAGGCCTTACTGCCAAGCAGGAACCCGCAGTCTCATAACTTTCATCATCACCGTCACTCATCACCTTGCCGTCAAAGTTGCTGGGTTCTTCAGGGCCACAGGGTTCTCGCTCTAATGCGAATATACCTTGCTCTAGTTCTTCCAAGAGTCTCTGCGTATTGTGCACCAGAGTGGCATCGCATAGGGCACTATCCATATTCGCCTTCAGGGCAGTCAGAAAAATCCACTCCACGATGCCAGTGGCAGTCTGTGCCACCTTGTTTGGCAAACAGGAACTCACCACCTGTAAATGCCTTTTCAGTGCTATCTGGTGACCGTCCAACTGCCTCCCAGTCTTGCACCAGAGCCCTCGCCAAGAGGATTGCGGCCACATGGTACCACGTACTGTGCAGTGGCCACCGGCTTCCTCCAGGTGGTGGAGCCTCAAGTCTCCTCTACCCTCTGGCAGCCGGCTGACTATGCCAATTGTATTTCTGATCCTGCTTGTGATGCCAATTATTTTTCTGTTCACACTGTTCATTGAACCCAGGGTAGGCAAGGTGCGAGCTAAGAGGCTGGAAGAAGACTCGAGGAGCCGTAGGAACTGCAGACACATTTATTCTTTCTAGACAACAGCCATGGCATAAACTAACACAACACAACCTCTCTCCTGGCTGGCACAGCGGCCATAACAGTCTTCTCTCCTGGCTTACGCAGCAGTCATAGCAGCAGACCCGCTATATTCTCTCCTCTCGTGCGGACCAATGGACACAGTCGTGGGGCAGCAGTAATGACACCACTTTTTTGGGTGGAGCTCCTAAAACAAAAGTAGCCTGTGTCCACGTGAGTACCTCGTGATGCACATGCGCAGTGCTATAAATGATCTCAGCTGTTACATAGTCATCATTTACAAAACGTGAGACGTGAAAGCCTGACCAAGTCATCTTGGCTAATTTTCTCTCTCCCCACAACACCTGATGGGAAACATCTGTTTAGTGATCATTTCATCTTCCTCTTCCTGTGAATTGTCTTCCTTCTTTTTGAATGCCCAGACCCCTACCCCTTGTCTGTAGCTCATGATGATATGTGTGTGTATGGTAAGTTGCTTTAGTCGTGTCTGAGTCTTTGCGACCCTGTAGACTGTGGCCAGCCAAGATCCTCTGTCCGTGAATTTTCCAGGCAAGAATACTGGAGTAGTTTGCCATGCCCTCCTCCAGAGGATCTTCCTGATCCAGGGATTGAACCTGTGTCTCCTGTAATTCCTGCATGGCATATGTGTTCATTACCACTGAGACACTGGGGAAACCCCAGGATGATATATAAACCACAATTAACTGTCTGAGAGTCTCTATCTTTTGAGTTCCCACATTTACAAAATTAAATTTGCTTCCCTCCCCACCCCCTGCCGTTAATGTGCCTTGTTACTTTTATTCAATTACTAAGTCATGTCTGACTCTGTGACTTCATAAACCACAGCATGCAAGGCTTTCCTGTCCTCCACTATCTCCTGGAGTTTGCTCAGATTCATATCCATTGAGTTGGTGATGCCATTCAACCATCTCATCTTCTGTCATCCCCTTCTCCTCCTGCCCTCAATCTTTTCCAGGGTCTTTTCCAATGAGTTTTATGTCAATTTAATCATTAGACCAACCAAATAATCTAGAAAGGAAGAAGGGAAAATTTTTCCTCACCTACAATTATAGACACATCTCATTTTACTGCACTTCACTTAATGGTGCTTTACAGATACTGTGCTTTTCACAAATTGAAAGTTTGCGGCAAATCTTCATGGAGCAATTCTATTGGCACCATCTTTCCAGCAGCATTTACTCACTTTATGTTTCTGGTAATCTAAGTAATATCTCAAACTTTCTCATTTTTATTATATTTATCATGGTGATATGTGATCAGTGACCTTTAATGTTACTACTGCAATTGTTTGCAGTTCCATGAACAGTGCCCATGTGAGATGGCAAATTTAATCAATAAATGTTTCCTGTGTTCTGGCTGCCCTACTCCCAAGTTAGCCCTCCCACCCAGCTCATTTCTCCTTGGGGCTCCTTGTTCCCCTGTTCAGTATTGAGAAGATACTACTGAAATTAGGCCAATTAATAACCCTATACTGTCCTCCATGTGTTCAAGTGAAAGGAAAAGGCACACATCTCTTACTTTAAATCAAAGCCAGAAATGATTAATTTAATGAAGAAGGCAGGTCGAAAGTCAAGATAGACAGAATGCTGGGCCTCTTGTGCCAAACAACCAAGGAATGAATGCATAGGAAAGTTCTGAAAGAAAGATAAAAGTGCTACTCCAATGAAAACATGGATGATAAGACAGGGAAACAGCCATATTGCTGATATAGAAAAAATTTTAGTGTCTGGATAGAAGACCAGAACAGCTACAATAGTCCCATGGGCCAAAGACTGATCCACAGCCAGGCCCTAATGCCCTTTAAATCTCTAAAGGTTGAGAAATGTGAGGAAATGATGGAAAAAAATTTTGGAGCTAGCAGATGTTGGTTCCCTTTAGTTCAGTTCAGTCACTCAGTCATGTCCGGCTGTTGTGACCCCAAGGACTGCAGCTAGCCAGGCTTCCCTGTTCATCACCAACTCCCAGAGCTTGCTCAAACTCTAGTCCATCGAGTCAGTGAAGCCATCCAACCATCTCATCCTCTGTTTTCCCCTTCTCCTCCTGCCTTCAATCTTTCCCAGCATCAGGGTTTTTTTCAATGACTCAGTTCGCATCAGGTGGCCAAAGGATTGGAGTTTCAGCTTCAGCATCAATCTTTCCAGTAAATATTCAGGACTGATTTTCTTTAGGATGGACTGACTGGATCTCCTTGCAGTCCAAGGGACTCTGAAGAGTATTCTCCAACACCTCAGTTCAAAAGCATCAATTCTTTGGAACTCAGTTTTCTTTATGGTCCAACTCTCACATCCATACATTACTACTGGAAAAACCATAGCTTTTAATAGATGGACCTTTGTCAGCAAAGTAATGTCTCTGCTTTTTAATATGCTGTCTAGGTTGGTCATAGCTTTTCTTCCAAGGAGCAAACATCATTGCAGTCACCATCTGCAATGATTCTGGAGCCCAAGAAAATAAAGTCTATCATTGTTTCAATTGTTTCCTCATTTATTTGCCATGAAGTGATGGGACTGGATGCCATGAACTTCGATTTTTGAAAGTTGAGTTTTAAGCAAGCTTTTTCATTCTCCTCTATCACTTTCATCAAGAGGCTCTTTAGTTCTTCACTTTCTGCCATAAGGGTGGTGTCATCTGCGTATCTGAGGTTATTACCGTTTCTCCTGGCAATCTTGATTCCAGCTTTTGCTTCATCCAGCCTGGCATTTCGTGTGATGTATTCTGCATATAAATTAAATAAGCAGGATGACAATATACAGCCTTGATGTGTACTCCTTTCCCAATTTGGGACCAGTCTGTTGTTCATGTCCAGTTCTAACTGTTGCTTTTAGACCTGCATACAGATTTCTGAGTAGGCAGGTAAAGTGGTCTGGTATTCCTATTTCTTGAAGAATTTTCCACAGTTTGTTCTGATCCACCCAGTCAAAGGTTTTGGCATAGTCAATAAAGCAGAGGTAGATATTCTTCTGAAACTCTCTTGCTTTTTCAATGATCCAGTGGATGTAGCCAATACAATCTCTGGTTCCTCTGGCTTTTCTAAATTCAGCTTGAACAATTGGAAGTTCATGGTTCACTTACTGTTGAAGCCTGGCTTGGAGAATTTTGAGCATTACTTTGCTAAAGTGTGAGATGAGTGCAATTGTGTGGTAGTTTGAACATTCTTTGGCATTGCCCTTATTTGGGATTGGAATGAAAACTGACCTTTTCTAGTCCTGTGGCCCCTGCTGAGTTTCCCAAATTTGCTGGCATACTGAGTGCATCACTTTCATAGCATCATCTCTTAGGATTTGAAATAGCTCAGCTGGAGTTCCATCACCTCCACTAGTTTTCTTCATAGTGATGCTTCATAAGGGCCACTTGACTCCACATTTGAGAATGTGTGGCTCTAGGTGAGTGATCACACCACTGTGATTATCTGGGTCATGAATACATTTTTTGTATAGTTCCTTTTTGTATTCTTGCCACTTCTTAATATCTTCTGCTTCTGTTAGGTCCATACCATTTCTGTCCTTTATTGAGCCCATCTTTGCATGAAATGTTCCCCTTGTATCTCTGATTTCCTTGAAGAGATCTATAGTCTTTCCCATTCTGTTGTTTTCCTCTGTTTCTTTGCATTGATCCCTGAGGAAGGCTTTCTTATCTCCCCTTGCTATTGTTTGGAACTCTGTATTCAAATGGGTATATCTTTACTTTTCTCCTTTGCCTTTTGCTTCTCTTCTTTTCTCAGTTATTTGTAAGGCCTCCTCAGACAGCCATTTTGCTTTTTGCATTTCTTTTTCTTGGAGATGGCCATGATCACTGCTTGCTGTACAATGTCATGAACCTCCATCCATAGTTCTTCAGACACTCTGTCTATCAGATCTAATCCTTTGAATCTATTTGTCACTTCCACTGTTTATCCATAAAGGATTTGATTTAGGTCATACCTGAGTGGTCTAGTGGTTTTCTCTACTTTCTTCAATTTAAGTCTGAATTTTACAATAAGGAGTTCATGATCTGAGCCACTGTCAGCTCCCAGTCTTGTTTTAGCTGACTCTATAGAGCTTCTCCATCTTTGGCTGCCAAGAACATAATCAATCTGATTTCAGTATTGACCACCTGGTGATGTCCATGTGTAGAGTCCTCTCTTGTGTTGTTGGAAGAGGGTACTTGCTATTACCAGTGTGTTCTCTTGGCAAAACTCTGTTAGTCTTTGCCCTGCTTCATTTTATACTCCAATCCCAAATTTGCCTGTTACACCAGGTAACTCTTGACTTCCTACTTTTGCATTCCCATTCCCTATGATGAAAAGGACATCTTTTGGGGGTGTTAGTTCTAGAAGGCCTTGTAGGTCTTCATAGAACCATTCAGTTTCAGCTCCTTCAGCATTAGTGGTTGGGGCATAGACTAGGATTACTGTGGTACTGTATGTTTGCCTTGAAAATTAACAGAAGCCATCCTGTCTTTTTTGAGATTGCACCCAAGTGTGACATTTTGGACTCTTCTTTTGAATCAAGATAGTGAAGTAGAAGGATATGTGCTCATCTTCTCTGTGAGAACTCCAAAATTGCAACTCACTGCTGAACAACAATTGACAGAAGAATGTTGGATCCCACCAAAAAAAGATACCCCAAGTCCAAAGGCAAAGGAGAAGCCCCAGAAAGACAATAGGAGGAGCAAAATCATGTTTAGAATCAAATCCCATACCTGCCAGAGACATTTAGAGGGCTCCAACAAAACCTGTGTGCACCAGGACCCAGAGACCCTACAGAAACTGAGCCAGGTCTGCCTTTGAGTGTTTGTGTGTCTCCTGCAGATGTGCAGGTCAGCAGTGGCCTGCAACAGGGCTAGAGGCTCTAGGTGTAGCTGACCTGGGTCACACAGAGTGTGGTGTAAACCTTCTTGGAGGAGGTCACCATTAACCCCATGACAGAGTTGCTGAGCAGAAGACCCACAAACTGCAGAACAATTATACCAAATAAATTCTCCCACTTTAAGAAACTTTTAGGATCCACAATGGATTTCCCAATCTGTGGATCTGACAAAGGGACTGAGAACCCCCAGGGAATTTGACTTTGGAGGCCAGTGGGATTTGATTACAGAACTTTCACAGGACTGGGGAAACAGACTCTTGGAGGGCACAAACAAAACCTTGTGCACACCAGGACCCAGGAGAAAGGAGCAGTGACCCCACAAGAGGCTGAGCCAGGCTTGCCTGTGAGTGTCCAGGAGTCTCCAGCAGAGGCGTGGGTTGGAGGTTGTCTGCTGCAGGGTTGGGGGCACTGAGTGCGTCAGTGCACTCAAGGGACCTTTTGAAGGAGATCACCACTATCTTCATTACCTCCACGTTTGGTCTCAGGTAGAAAATTGGATTAAAGATTTACTGAGCGTGGCCCTGCCCATCAGAATAAGACCCAGTTTCCCTCACAGTTTCTCCCATCAGGTAGCTTCCATAAGCCGCTTATCCTTATTCTGTCAGAAGTCAGACAGAATGAAAACCATAGTCACATAAAACTGATCAAATGGACCACATGGACCAAAGCCTTGTCTAACTCACTGAAATGATGAGCCATGCCATGTAGGGCCACCCAAGATGGACAGGTCATGGTGGAGAGTTCTGACAAAACGTGGTCCACTAGAGAAGGAAATGACAAGCAACTTCAGTATTCTTGCCTTAAGAACCCCATGAACAGTATGAAAAGGCAAAAAGATGTTGGTTAATGAAGTTTAAAGAAAATGCAAGGTAAACTACCAAGTGCCAATGTAGAGACTTCAGCAAGTCATTCAGAAGATGTAGCTAAGAGAAATAACAAAGGTGACTACACAGACAAAAGATTTTCTTTCTTTTTTTTTCCATTTATTTTTATTAGTTGGAGGCTAATTATTTTACAATATTGTAGTGGTCTTTGCCATACACTGACATGAATCAGCCATGGATTTACATGTGTTCCCCATCCCGATCCTCCCTCCCACCTCCCTCTCCATCCCATCCCTCTGGGTCTTAAGCTCTGGTACATATACACTATGGAATATTACTCAGTCATTAAAAAGAATTCATTTGAATCAGTTCTAATGAGATGGATGAAACTGGAGCCCATTATACAGAGTGAAGTAAGCCAGAAAGATAAAGACCAATACAGTAAACTAATGCATATATATGGAATTTAAAAAGATAAAAGATTTTCAATGTAGATGAAACTGCTTTCTAAAAGGAAATGTCATCAAGGACTTTTGTAGCTATGAAGGAGGAGTTGATGATTGGTTGTAAAGCTTCAAAGCACAGGCTGACTGTCCTGTTAGGTGCTAATGCAACTGGTGACTTTAACTCAGAGCCAGTACTCATTTATCACATGAAAATTCTACAGACCTCAAGAATTATGCTAAGCCTACTCTGCCTGTGCTCTATTAATCGAGCAACAAAGCCCGGATGATGGTACATCCATCTACAATATGGTTTACTGAATATTTTAAGTCTACTACTTGTCAGAAGAGAAGAGTTATTTTAAAATATTCCTGCTCATTGTTAATGCACCTGCTCACCTAAGAGCTCTGATGGAGACGGACAATGAGACTGTTGTTTTTATGCCATCTAGGACACCATCTGCTTGGCAGCCCATGGATCAAGGAATCATTTTGACTTTCAAGTCTTATGATTTAAGAAATGCATTTCATGAAGCTATAACTGTCACATACAGTGATTCCTCTGATGGCTCTGGGAAAAATAAATTTAAAACCTTCTGGAAAGGATTCACCATTCTAGATGCCATTAAGAACATTCATGATTCATGGTCAAGCTATCAGTTTTAACAAAAGTTTGAAAAAGTTGATTCCAACCTTTGAAGGAGTTTAAGACTTCAGTAGAGGAAGCAACTGCAGATGTGGTGGAAAGAGCAAGAGAACTTAGAAATGGAGCCTGAAGATGCTACTGAGTTGCTGCAATCTCATTATAAAATTTTAATGGATGAAGAGTTGCTTCTTATGGATGAGAAAAGAAAGTGGTTCCTTGAGAGGGAATCTACTCCTGGTGGAGATGCTGTGAAGATTACTGAAATGATGACAAAGGATTTAGATTACCATACAAAATTAGTTGACAGGACACTGGCAGGGTTTGAGAGGATTGACTCCAATTTTGAAAGAAGTTCTACTGTAGGTAAAATATTATCTAACAGTATTGCATGCTACAGAGAAATTGCTCATGAAAGACAGAGTCAACCAATGTGACAAACCTCACTGTTGTCCTATTTTAAGAAATTGCTGCAGCTATTCTAAACTTCAGCAACCACAACCCTGATCAATCAGCAACCACCAACATCAAAGCAAGACCCTCCATCAACAAAAAGATTCTTACTCTCTGAAAGCATAGATGATGGTTACTGTTCTTTCACAATAAAATATTTTTTAATTAAGGCTTGTAAATTATTTTTTTAGACATAATGCTAAAATCTTAGAGGATGGTTAATGTTTTTGCAAAATATCTTTAATTAAGATATGTACATTGTTTTTTAAACATAAAGTTGCTACAAACTTAATAGACTACAGTAGAGTATAAACATAACTTTTATATACCCCCCAAAATTTGTGTGAATAATTTTATTGCAATATTTTTTTATTGTGGTGGTCTGGAACTAAGTCTGCAATAACTCAAAGATATTTGTACATACTTTGTACCAGTCAAGTACTTATTTTTTCCTCTTTTTTATTTTTTAAATTGTGAAAGTATGATAACACATTTACAGGAGATTTGGAAAATATGTGACAAATTTGTATATAGTTTCACCTATATATTATAATTATTTTTTAAGTAGCTAAATTAAGATTTTCAGTTGGAGTTCTAACATCAAACTCTCAAAAATTAATAGAATGAATAGGCAAAATTGTGGAAGAATATAGTAGACCTGAAAAACACTAAGAACCAATTCAAAATAATTAAGTGTGAAAGTGCAAGTCACTCAGTTGTGTCTGACTCTTTGCGACCCCATGGTCCATGGAATTCTCCAGGCCCAAATACTGGAGTGTGTAGCCTTTCCCTTCTCCAGGGGGTCTTCCCATCCCAGGGATCGAACTCAGGCCTCTAGCATTGCGGGTGGATTCTTTACAAGCTGAGCTACCAGGGAAGCCCAAGAATACTGGGGTGGGTAGCCTATTGCTTCTCCAGTGGATCTTCCTGACCCAGGAATCAAACCAGGGTCTTCTGCATTGCAAAAGAATTCTTTACCAGCTGAGTTTCGGGGGTTTAGTCAGTAAGTCCTGTCTGCCTCTTGTGATCTCATGGACTATAGCCCACCAGGCTCCTCCGTCCATGAGATTTTCCAGGCAAGAATACTAGAGTGGGTTGCCATTTCCTTCCCCAGGGGATCTTCCCAACCCAGGGATTGAACCCTGGTCTCCTGCATTGCAGGCAGATTCTTTACCAACTGAGCTACCAGGGAAGTCTCAAAATAACTAACGCTTAAACAATTTTTACACAACTGCAGAATAGAAATTCTATTCATTTCCATAGACTATAAGCCAGAAGACACTGGGACATCCAGGGACATAAAACAAAGTGCAAAAATGTCACGGTCAAAAAGTATTGAAATCATAGAGTCTGTTCTCTTATCACTGTGGAATTATGTTAGAAATCAGTATTAAAAGATTTTGGAGAATAACCCACCTATTTTCAAGTGCAAGTGACCTTTACCAAGAGAGATCTTTGACTTAGCCATTGAAAGCCTCAATAAAGTTAAAAGGCTGAAAAGATATAGAGCGTGATTGCCAAGAAGAAAACATTTAAATGAGAAATTAATATCAAAGTGAGAAAATAATATCAGAGATACTTGATAAACCCCATGTATTTGGAAATTAAATGTCCACTTTTAAATGACAAGTGTCTCAAAGACCTTAACAAGGAAAATTAGAACATATTTGTAACAGATTAAAAATGAAAAGAGAATTTATCAGAATTTATTGCATGCACCTGAAGCTGCTCAATAAAACCAAATACTATGTGGAATCTTGAATAAGGTAGGAAAGCAAATAATGGCACTAGTATAAAATTTTTTGATATTTGAAAAAATTTCTACTTTAGTTAATAATACTATATCACATGTTAATTTCCTGTTTTTTTCTTTTCTTTTTCTTTCTTTCTTTTTTTTTTTTTTTTACAGCAGAGTGTTCTTTATATTCTCAGAATTGGATTAGAAGTTTCAAATCATGTTCAATTACAAAAAAATGACTAAAGTAATAAGCTTTCTAGAATTTTGGCAGTAATAATAGATGCTAGAATAAATGGAAATATATCAAATTTTTGAGTGAACATAAATTAGAGATATAGCATTCTATTCATACTTAGTCAAACATATGGAATAAAAATATTATAATTTTTTAGCTAGGCAAAAATTCTCAAACTTTCTAAAATATATATTTTATATACTATATACTATATACAAGAGTTTTTACTATATTTGATAAAGACTTGAGAAAGAACAACAACAAAAAAGAGACAGAGAAATTGGAAAATGTAAGCTAAATGAAATGAGAGAACTAAATATAACAGAAATAGTGAAACAAACTAGAAAGAAGCAAAAGATCATCATCCAGTCCAGTTGTTTTTAAACATGGTGGCTCATTAGAATCACATCTGAAGCTTTGGAGAAAAAAATAACACTTGGGCATTTGCATTTTTCAAACAACTCCAAGATAATTCTAATGTGCATCTAGATTTTAAAGGGTGATTACATGGTTTTTTTTGGTTTGTTTTTTGTTTTTTGTTTTTTTTGTTAAATGATAGTTTTAGCTATATAAAAGTCTACTATTTCTATTGACCAATAATGACACAGTGGTGCCATCTCTGTTTCCCCCAGTCCTGTGGAAGTCCTGCAGTCAAATCCCACTGGCCTTCAACATCAGATTCCCTGAGGATTCCCAGTCCCTTCTCCAGCTCCCAGGCTGGGGGTCAGGTGCTGACGTGGGGATCAGCACCTTCACAACAGTGGGAGAACTTCTTGGTGTTACTGTTCTCCAGTTTGTGGGTCACCTGCCAGGTGGGGATGGGATTTGATTTTACCATGATTGCCCCCTCTTGCCACCTCATTGTGGCTTCTCCTTCATCTTTGGATGTGGAGTGCCTTTTTTGGATGGGTTCCAGAATCCTCCTGTCAATGTTTGTTCAACAGCTAGTTGTGATTTTGGTGCTCTCACAGGAAGAAATGAGTGCATGTCCTCAGAGTTGACCATCTTGAACCAAATATTTTTCTCTTTCTTTTTTAACCAAGGCCTTATGAATTTTTAATCTTCATTTTAAAAGTAATTTGGGGGGCTTCCCTCATGGTCCAGTGGGTAAGACTCTGTGCTCCCAATTCAAGGGACCCAGATCTGTTCCTTAGTCAGGGAACTAAGATCCCACATACCACATCTAAGCCCACACGCTGCAACTACTGAGCCCATTGCAACTAGCAAAGACCGCACAACAAAGAGCCCGAGCTCTGCAACAAAGACCCTGCTCAGATGAAATAAATAATAAATTTTTAAAAAGTAATTTTCCTCAAAAGTATACAATCGTTCCAAGGTATTAAACATACACACAGATGATAGAGAGACTTAGAATATAGGAGTTCCAAGATGGGAGCAGAATAATGCATGGCATTTCTTTAAAATATTTTAAAAGTAATGCTTAGGACAGAGATAGAAGCCATCTGACTTTCATAACTGCTTCCCCCTGCCCAACTTTGTGGATTTATCAAATGGTTCAGGGTGTGTAGTCACACTGGGCTAGATCCCCACTATTGCTTATAATTGCCTGTCCTGAGTATAAGAGACAAGTGTGTGATGCGAGTGAGGTCAGGGAGACGCTGTGGGAGAATCTTATTTTTTTTTTTAACCACATCTTCAGGTTTTGCTTAAAGCATCAGTTCTTTATTTAGACAAAATTTATGGCCCAAAACTCTGCTCACCATCCAATGAGTACTTTTGAATTGCCTAGGTGTCCAGCACCCTAGCAAGCCTTGTGAGCTGTTAAAAGCTATAGATGTTGCCATTGCCCTTTAAACTGGTTTTGGGGGATAAGCCACATACACCTGAGACCAGAAGAAAATAATTTAAGGTCAATATAAAATTAAATGTAGAACACTGGGTTATAAACCAGCAAAAATGTGGTTAAAATACCAGCGAGTTGCAATCCATTGTAAATTTCATTCACAATAAACACATTGTGATGGGACATACATGCCGAAGAAAACTGTCACAATACCTCCTATACCACATCTTCTTCTGGAATCTCGCTACTCCCTATCAAGAGGCCACATTTATGCTCCCTCCCCTTGGACCCGAGTAGGCTTCTGAGACTGCGTCAACCAACGGAGAAGGGACTCCTCATGTGACTTCATGTGGCTTCTGAGACAAGGTCATAAAAGTGCCCTGTGCCCTCGCCTTCTGTCCTTGGGATGTTTGCTTTTGGAAATCAGTTACCCGCTGTGAGAAACCCAAGCAGCAAATGGAGAGATCCACATGGAAGGAAGTGAGGTTTTCATCTCCTTGCTTGGTCTAGTTTTCCGACCAGTTGCCAGCAACAACTTGCCATCAGCGTTCCATCCATGAGCTTGAATGCAGACTCTCAGTCCTGCGCTGAGCCACCCCTAGTGACACAAAGTGGACCCATCCCAACAGCTATGCCAACATTGCAGATTTGTAAGCAAAATCAATATTGTTGTTTGAAGCTGCAAAAATTGGACTGGCTTCTTTCTCAGTAGTAGATACATGGAATACCACACAATACCAAACTTCACTCATATTCAGTTAGGCTTCCTTCAATAGAAAAAGGGACGGAGTTATATCAAAGCCCTGAAGAATGAACATGAGTCACAACCTGTCTTAATTAGGCACAATCACACAAATAGTAACTGTTAACAGCACGCCATTTATAGTTGCTCATATATGTTAAGTGATTTTATAAATACTGGGCAACAAAACAAGCTTGCACATTCAGAAAATACTCCCCTCTAGTTTTGTCAAGATTCATGTTTGCCAAATGGGGGTAGGTCTTGAATGTTCACAACATCCGTCTTGCTGAACAAAGAGAATAGATTTTTTGAGCTGTAAGAGTTTAGAGAGAGGAGACATGAATGCCAGTTGGGTAGTCAAGGAATGCATCCTAAAGGAGGTGAAGCTTGGACTTCGTGTTGAAGAGAGGGCTGTGTTTGGACCAGCCACGTGAAGTATGTACTTAGTAAGGGAAACTCCATGCACAGTTGCATGGAGTGGGACACAGGCCCCTGTATTTTCTAGACAAGCTTCTCTAGAAGAGCAGCAAAACCTGAAGAAAAAGTGAATGAAAACAAGAGACCAGACTGCTTACAAAGCTAAAATGCAGGCTCCTTTTGCACTGGTTTTAAATGTACATAAAAGTTCCAATAATTGCTGTCAATTTGCCTGTTGTATTTATACACATTACTTAAGAATTTAAATAAATCTCTTTTAATGAATTTTCTCCCTCTATCCTTCTGAAGGCTTCCCTTGTGGCTCGGTTGGTAAAGAATCTGCCTGCAATGCAAGAGACCTAGGTTCAATCCCTCCATTGGGAAGCTCTCCTGGAGAAGGGAAATGTTATCCACTCCAATATTCTGGCATGGAGAATTCCATGGACTGTATAGTTCATGGGGTTGCAAAGAGTTTGACATGACTGAAAGATTTTCACTCCTCTGAAATGTATAAAAGTGTACTTTTTAGTAAAAGGGAGTTAATGATTTATTTTTATCAAATAGTTCCCCAAATTTTAAAAAATATATATTGATTATGTTCATGTCTCTAAAGTCAAATCCATGTTTCTGTAACAGGAAGAGCCTAATGATTTCCTTTAAGTTCTTAATTGTCCCAGGCCTCCTTATTGATTCTGATGGCTTGACTCAAAATCATTGATTATTCTGTGCATCAGCTAATAGGAAGTTTTGGAGCTGAAAGAGGATAGCTCCATTTTTTTTCTTTTCTTTTTTTGGTTACAGTCAACCTACCCCTGTCTCCTACCCCCATTTCAGAATCCTATTCCTAGTATCAAGGTGGACCTTCCCACACTTTTGTATTCACACATTCAGTCATTTACCCAGTAACTCCTAAGTCTTAGGCACTTGTCCAGTCACTATGACCAAGTCTCTGAAGCAATGATTTGTTGTCCTCTAAGAACACGTGTCAACTTCCAAATTCTTTGAGGTTGCCTGATAAATAGCTCTCCTCTTACTGTTCAAATTCTGGATCCAATAAGATCCATTTGTTGCAGGCCAGAAACCACTCAGGTAAATCTGGGTTGCAGGATGCATTTTATATCTGAAGGCAAATGAATTTCTCAGAAATAGATAGAAGCACGTTGTCTTGACCAGAGAAGTTTGCTTTATTATGTGCTGTATTACACCCCCAATTTGGTGGGAGCAAACTGGAGCACACCCCTAGCTTCTAAGAGCAAAGAGAACAGGAGAGCTAGAGCTACACATGCCCAGTTTCTCTTTCCAGAGCTCCAAACCGAGACTGTTGAGAAAGATCAGAGATTGAGATAATTGTTTGCTAGAGAATTACTTGCACATAGACTGAGTCAGCCAGTTATGATCCATGGGCCAAATTTGCCCCATCACATGTTTTTCTACAGCTGATAAACTAATAGTACCTTGTCCATTTTTTAATGATTGAAGTAAATGAATAGAAAGTAGTATCTTGTGGGGGAGTTGGTTCATGATGGCAGAGTGGAAGGGCATGCACTCATCTCCTGCAAGAACAACGAAACTGCAACTAATTGTTGACAAGCATTGACAGGAGGATGCTGGAACCCACCAAAAAAAAAAAAGATATCTCATGTCCAAAGACAAGAGAGAAGCTGCAATGAGATCATCAGTTCAGTTCAGTTCAGTAACTCAGTCGTGTCTGACTCTGCGACCCCATGAATCACAGCACTCCAGGCCTCTCTGTCCATCACCCACTCCCAGAGTTTACTCAGACTCATGTCCATTGAGTCAGTGATACCATCCAGCCATCTCATCCTCTGTCCTCCCCTTCTCCTCCTCCCCCCAATCCGAGATGATAGGAGGGGCATAATCACAATAAGATCAAATCCCATACCCACCGGGTAGGCAACCCACAAACTGGAGAACAATAAAACCAAAGAAATTCTCCCATTGTTATGAAGGTTCTGATCCCCGTGTCAGATTTCCCTGCCTGGGAATCTGGCAAAGGGAATAGGAATCCTTGAGGAATCTGACTTTTAAGGCCAGCAAGATTTGATTGCAGGACTTCCCTAGGACTTTCCACAGGGGAAACAGAGGCTCTACTCTTGGAGGGCACAAACAAAGTCTTGCACAGCTCAGGACCCAGGGGAAAGGAGCAGTGACCCCACAGGAGACTAAACCAGATCGATCTGCTGGTGTTGGAGGTTCTCCTGTGTAGGTGTGGATTAGCAGGGGCTCACCGCGGGAGTAGGGGCAATGGCAGCAGTGGGCCTGGGAGGTGCTCTTTGGCTACGCCCTCTTGGTGTTCACCATTAAGAGCCTGCAGATTCCGGGGCTGGGTCACCTCAGGCCAAACAACTAACAAGGTGTCTCTTGCCACCCATCAAGAGACAATCAGATTAAAGTTTTAGTGAACTCAGCCTTGCCCACCAGAGGAAGACCTAGTTTTTCCCACCACCAGTTCCTCCTATCAGAAAGTTTACAGAAGGCTCCTAGCTTCATCCACCAGAGGGCAAACAGAAGAAGCAAGAAAATCTACAATCCTGCAGTGGCCAGAAAGAAAACCACATCACAAAATGTTAAGCAAAATGAAAATGCAGAGGATTATGTCCTAGATGAAGGGACAAGATGAAATTCCAGAAAAACAACTAAATGAAATGGATATAGGCAACCTTCAAGAAAAATTCAGAATAATGATATTGAAGATCATCCGAGATCTTGGAAAAAGAATGGAGAAGATGCAAGAAATATTTACCAAAGACCTACAAGAACTAAAGGACAGAGATGAACAATACGCTAGGAGGAATCAATAGCAGAATAACGGAGGCTGAAGAACAGATAAGTGACCTAGAAGACAGAAAGGTAGAAATCAGTGCCTCAAGACAGGATATAGAAAAAAGAATGAAAAAGTGAACAGACCTCTGGAGCAACATTAAACATGCCTACATTTGCATGATAGGGGGCCCAGAAGGAGAAGAAAGAGAGAAAAGGCCCAAGAAAATAGTTGAAGAGATAATAGCTGAAAATTTCCCTAACATAGAAAAGGAAATAGTCGACCAAGTCCAGGAAGCACAGAGAGTCCCACGCAGGATAAACCCAAGGAGGAAAACACTGAGACACATAGTAATCAAACAGACAAAAATTAAAGACAAAGATAAAATATTAAAAGCAGCAAAGGAAAATGACAACACACGCAGGAACTCCCATAAGGTTATCAGATGATTTCTCAACAAAAACTCTACAAACAAGAAGAGAATGGCACAAAATATTTAAAGTGATGAAAGGGAAGGACCTACAACCAAGAATACCCAGCAAGACTCTCATTCAGATTTGACAGAGAAATCAAAAGCTTTACAGACAAGTGAAAGTTTAGATAACTCAGCACCACAAAACAAGCTTTATGACAAATGCTAAAGCTAATTCTCTAGGCAGGAAACACCAGAGAAGGAAAAGACTTACAAAAAATAAACCCAAACAATTAAGAAAATGGTAATAGGATCATACATATCCATAATTACTTTAAATATAAATGGATTAAATGCACCAACTGAAAGATATAGATTGGCTGTGTGGGTGAAAACATGTGCATGTAAGCACTTCTACTTATCACATCACTCTACTTAAGTTCCCAAATTGTATGTAGTTATTTTACACTGTTAAGTTAATCATGTTTCCATTATGACTTGCAACTGTAATTATCTTTTATATTTTGTCTGATATTGATTGTGAAAACAGATAAAGTATTATTTACTATTGCTTTTATGTAACTTGTATTTTTAATACTATTGTTGTATGATGATTGGTCAAGAGAAAATAATAGAATTCTTTATCACTAAAACTACCATTTAATAGAAAAACCTGTAATCACTTTTTAAAATCCAGATGCACAATAGAATTATCTTGGCATTTTTTGCAAAACACAAATGCCCACATATTGTTTTTTCCTGCAAGGCTCCAGATATGATTCTGATGAGTAGCCATATTTAATAACAACTGAACTATATGATGATCTTTGACTTCTGTCTAGCTTGTCTCACTTTTTATATTTCATATTCAGTGTCCCATTTCATTTAGTTTATGTTTGCCAGTTTTCTCTCTTTTTTGTTGTTCTTTCTCAAGTCTTTATTAAGCATAGTAATAAAGCTTTTGTGTGTGTGTATACATATATATGTGCATAATATATATTTTAGAAAATGTATGAATTTTTCCTAGCTATAGAATTATGATATGTTGATTCCACTGTTTGACTAAGTATGAATAGAATGCTGTATCTTTAATATATATTCACACAAAACTTTGATAGAGTTCCATTTATTCTGGCAATACTATTACTGCTAAAAGTTTAGAAAGTTTATTATTTTAGTGACTTTTTAAAACATTGAATGAGGCTTGAAACTTCTAACCCAATTCTGAGAATATAAAGAAATATTCTGCTGTTAAAAAAAATCAAAAACAAAAAACAGAAAATTAACATGTGATGCAGCAGCTGTATTATTAACTAAAGTACAGATTTTGTTCAAATTTCACAAAATTTTTTGTCTGTCCATTATTTGTTTTCATACCTTATTCAAGATTCCACACTGTATTTAGTTGCGTTCAGCAGTTTCAGTTGTATGCAATAAATTCTGATAAATTCTCCTTTCATTTTTATTCTGTTACAAATATTTTCTAATTTTCCTTGTTAAGGATTCTTACAAATACACATCATTTAGAAGTGAACATTTAATTTCCAAAAATATGGGGTTTTAAAGTATGTTTGATATTAATTTCTCACTTTGGTATTAATTTTTCATTTAAATGCTTTCTTCTCTGCAATCACCCTCTGTGTCTTCTCAGTCTTTTAACTTTATTGAGACTTTCAATGATTAAGTTAAAGATCTCTCTTGGAAAAGGTCACATTGCCCTTGAAAATATATGGGTTATTCTAAGATATCTTTTGATATCAATTTCTAACATAATTCCACAGTGATAAGAGAACAAATTCTGTATGATTTCAACACTTTTAGATCATGACATCTTTTCCCCTTCTTTTATGTTCCTGGATGTGTTTCAGTGTCTTTTGGTTTAAAGTCTATGGGAACTTGAATAGAATTTGTATCCTGCTGTTGAGTGGAAATTATATAAAATTTTAATTATGTTAAATTGCTTTGTAGTGCTTTTCAAGTCTACTTTATCCTTCTAATTTTTTTGGTATATTTATTCTATAAATTTTTGAGAGTTTGATATTGAAACTTCAACTAAAATCTTAAGTTATCTACTTAAAAATAATTGTAATATATAGTCAAGCTTTATATTTTCCAAATCTCCTATAAATGTGTTATCATATTTTCTTAATTTAAAAAATAAAAAGAAACTAAATAAAGAATAATATTATGTGACCCTTGAACACTATAGGATGCTTAAATTTCAGAGTTCATAGATACAGTTTTATTGTAACACAACCATGCCCATTTGTTTGCATGTTGTCTACATCCAGTCACTGCACAGTGACCGAGTTGACTGTGAAAGAGACTATACGGCACAGAAAGCCTAAAACATTTCCTCTCTGGCTCTTTGCAGAAGAAGTTTGCTGACCCCTGACAAAGAAGGGACAAATCTGAGTGGGGAAGAATCATTCTTCCTGACATTTTTACTGAAGATGGAATCTCCCTCTGTTTCTGTCTTTGATGTGAGACCAAACCCTTAGCCCCACTGCTGAAAATCTAGTAGGCATTTCATGCTTTTCCTTAATCACCTTGTCTAACTAATCACCAGTTTCTTTCTGTTTCTTTCACTTTTCCTGCAAGATTAATATCTTCACAATTAGACAAACTGCTGCAGGGGCAACACTTTTCCAATTAGACATCTTAATTCCCCTATCTCCTTTGTCTTTTGGAATTGAAAATCACTTTAGAGACTTTCTATTCAATCTCTTCATTTGAAAAATGAGGACACTGTTACTCTGTGAGGCAAAACTTGTTGTTCAGCCAATCAGTTTTGTCCAGCTCCTTGCAACCCGATGGAGTGTAGCACGCTAGACTTCCCTGTCCACTATCTCCAAGAGTTTGCTCAAACTCGTGTCCGCTGAGTTCAGTGATGCCTCCCAACCATCTTATCCTCTATGGCCCCCTTCTCCTCCTGCCCTAAACCTTTCCGAGTATCAGGGTCTTTTCTAAGAAGTTGAGGCTCTTCATATCAGGAGGCCAAAGTATTGGAACTTCAGTTCCAGCACCAGTCGTTCCAATGACTATTCAGGGTTGACTTCCTTTAAGGTTGACTATTTTGATCTCCTTGTTGTCCAAGGGACTCTCAAGAGTCTTCAGCACCACAGTTCAAAAGCATCAATTATTTGGCACTCAGCCTTCTTTATGGTCCATTTGCACATCTGTGTATGAATACTAGAAAAACCATAGTTTTGCCTATATGGACTTTTGTCAGCAGAGTGTTGTCTCTGCTTTTTAATACATTGTCTAGGTTTGTCAAACCTTTTCTCCCAAGGAGTAAACATCTTTTAGTTTCATGGCTGCAGTCACCATCCACAGTGATTTTAGAGCCCAAGAAAATAAAGTCTGTCACTGTTTCCATTTTCCCCCATCTATTTTTGCCATGAGGTATAGGCCTGGATGCCATGATCTTAGTTTTTTGGATATTGAGTTCCAAATAAGCTTTTTCATGCTCCTCTTTCATTTTCATCAAGAGACTCTGTAGTTCCTCTTTGCTTTCTGCCATTAGGGTGGTGCCATCTGCATATCTGAGGTTATTGATGTTTCTCCCAGCAATCTTGATTCCATCTTGTGCTTCATTCAGCCCAGCATTTCACATAATGTACTCTGCATATAATTTAAATAAATAGAATGTCAATATACAGCCTTGCTGTACTCCTTTACCAATTTTGAACCAATTTGCTGATCCATGTCTGGTTCTAACTGTTGCTTCTTGACCTGAATACAGGTTTCTCAGGAGGCCAGTAAGGTGGTCTGGTATTCCCATCTCTTAAAGAATTTTCCACAGTTTGTTTTTACCCACATAGTCAAAGGCTTTAGCATATTCAATGAAGCAGAAGTAGATGTTTTTTCTGGAATTCCCTTGCTTTTTCTATGATCCATCAGATGTTGGCAATTTGATCTATGGTTCCTCTGCCTTTTCTAAGTCCAACTTGAACATCTGGAAGTTCTCAGTTCATGTACTGTTGAAGCCTATCATAAAGGATTTTGAGCACTTCCTTGCTAGCATGTGAAATAAGAGCAATTGTGCAGTAGTTTGAACATTCTTTGGCATTACCCTTCTCTGAGATTGGAATGAAAACTGACATTTTCCTGTCCTGCGGACACTGCTAAGTTTTCCAAATTTGCTGACATATTGATTGCAGCACTTTAACAGCATCATCTTTTCGGATTTTAAATAGCTTGCCTGGAATTCCATCACCTTCACTAGTTTTGTTTGTAGTATTGCTTCCTATGGCCCACTTGACTTTTACACTCCTGGATGTCTGGCTCTATGTGAGTGATCACATCATTGTGATTATCCGGGTCATTAAGACCATTTTTTGTACAGTTCTGTGTATTTTTGCCACCTCTTTATATTTTCTTCTTCTATTAGGTTCTTACTGGCAAAACAACTTCCTCAAATTTGCAAATGTAACCTGTGATAGACCAGGACTGGACCCCAGGTCTCCAAATAATAGTTCAGAGATCCTTCCACCATGGCAAGTTCTTTCTTCACATTGTCCTGTACACAGCGTTTCCAAAAAAAGTTTATAATCTAGACCAGGAATAAAAATATATATATATAGTACACTGGCCAAGTTTTGCTCTCCTCTTGTTTTTTGGAAATTAAGCTTTTTTGGAACTCAGCCACAGTGATTTTCTTACCTATTGTCTATGGCTGCTTTTGTATTACTCTCTGTGGCAGAGTTGAGAAGTTACATCAGAAAATCACAAAGCCTGAAATATTTGCTCTCTAGTCCTTGAGAGAAAACATTTGCAGAGTCCTGATCTACACTCTAAATACTCCACTTTACTCCACATTACTTTCTGTGGCACTGATGTCTAGTTTATTCTTATTGATGCCTATATTTATTTCTACTTTTAACAGAAAGAAAATCTCCATTTTTCTTTCATGTGCTTGTCATGCTAAGCACATGACAGCCTGAAATGAAGACAACACTGAAAGGTTGTTGCTGAACGTTAAGACGCGGGATTCTTGGCCTCCGGAGGAGACGAATTCAATCCGGGGCCAGAGACGAGGCTGGATCGCTCAGAGCTTTTGTGTAATAAAGTTTTATTAAAGTATAAAGGAGATAGGGAAAGCTTCTGACATAGGCATCAGAAGGGGGCAAAAGAGTACCCCCCCTCCTAGTCTTTAGCTGTATGTTATATAGTCACTCACAGTCTGTTAATGAAATGAAAGGAATGTCATAAAATTTAGAATGGCATCAGATAATTCATCCCAGGCCATAAAACGATTGACTTGAATCTTTTAGAAGGGCAGAATACCAACAAATAGTTCCGTTTACATAGATTAGGAGAACAATACCTGAGGAAGTAAGTTAGGCCTTTAGCAGAACCAACTTGAAGATTGAGTCTGGGGTTCATTAACATAGCTTAAGACCACATTTCCATACGAAAAAGGCATGTATTGGTTAACTCAAAGTTTGAGAGTGGTTAGCTTTAGGTGAGACCAGGTGTCATGGCTGTTAAGAGAAACCTCCTTTTAAATTTGTATAGAGAATGAAAAACAGATCGCTGGTTTGTTTCTTCTTGCCATTTAAGAGAGATAAAAATGTCTGGCACTTACAGCCTCTTTCCTCCATTTGGAGACCCCTGGCCTTCCTGCCTGTTACCCTCTCAACACTTTTTAGTTTCTTTAGTGTCCCAGTGAAATCCATGAGAATCGAGTGGCCTTCTGTGTACAATTTCCAGCAATTGTCCTCAAAGGAAGGAAGTGTCTTTAAAAACAGAAGTGTTTCTTTTTTGTCTCTTTGCCTCCTCCCTTCCAGCTAGAATGATGCCAAGACGCCTGGAAAATCCAGCATTCACAACCAGATGATTCTGACGTGGAGTTACTATATGGCAGAGCCACAAGATAGAAAGAGTCTGGGTTTTGGTGTCAGAGTGTTTCCACCACCCTCAGATCACATAGCTCTGGGATTTCACATAAGAGAGACATGCAATTCTATTTTAAACAAAGCCCTTTAATAATTAGGATTTCTCCACACTTGTAACTAATCCCAAGTGAAACACTTTGCAATAGGAAATTTCTCTTGCAGACAAGCCAGTGATGTTAGAACTTGCTGAATCAACCGTGCCCACTCCTACATCTCCATATTTTTGCTCGTGTTGGACTGGTCCTTTGCTCCTCTCCATCTGACTACATTGTATGAACTAGTCAAAGCAGTTGATGTTCTAGCCATGTCCTAAAGTATTTTTCTTCTCTTTTCCTGTTTAAGAGTTAAGTGCAATGAATTTGGGCAACTGAGATTACACACTGCATTACATTCTTTGAGTAATGTGTTTTGATCTTTTGTGCTCAATGAGGATGTAGACTTATGAAAGATTGGGATTATTTTTGTTGTTGTTGTTGTTGTTTAATCTCTATTTCCAGGGTCCCAATACATAACCTCAGATTGTTTGATGGATTTGTTTGAGTAAATATTGGCAAAAGTGAGTCTTACATACTCATGAGCTCACAAGCTCTCATTCTTTAAACACTGAATGTCTTCTAACACCTGAATCATAATGTACAAACCATCCAAATGAAAATCTGTCCCAGGATAAGTCATTTGAAAATGTATATGATGGACATTTAGGCAGAGTTGTGTGCTGTCTAGTAAGAGCATCATGAGAAAATGAGCATCACCTTGAAGGATAATAAGCTGGCCAGATGTGTCATGTTCTCACTGAAGTGAGTAAGTCAATTCTATGTTCGAGTTCTTCCCTTTATTTATGAGATGCTCTGAAGCCCTGGAAGCTACACAGCCATAGCTTCTGCCTAGGTGATTGCACATTAAACAGATATATTTAAATACTGGAACAAAAAGCTACTGAGACATTGTTTATATCTGTCCCAGCTCATGAAGAAAACAGAAAGTACTGACTTGTGAAGGACTTGAATATCAGAGCTCAAACCTTTCCTGAGCCAACACACAGGCGGTTTGCTCCCTGTGGAACTACAGAAGGTCGATTAAAGCTTGTTTATCTACAAGGAATAGGGCCGTTTATACAAACCCAGCCTGCAGTTCTTAAATGGTGATGTGTAGTCTGTCTCTTCACATTAATTGACAGCAGAGCCCTTAAAACAATCTTACAAATGAATTGATTTCAGTGCCAGTCAAAAGCCTACCTACATTTAAGTGCCAGGAGCTGCTGAAGGTAGAAATGAGTGAAAACCACATGAACACTGATTTCTGAGTACATGAAAGCTGCTTGCTCCCAATTTTCTGCAGTCACCATTTAAGCTAGCCCAAAGGCCAGCCTCCCGGGGAGACAGACAGTCGCCTATCTGTAGAGGGAGTGAAATTATGGAAGAAGCAGCAGTTTGTCAGATGGCTCAGGAACAGAACAGCTCTCTAGTCTTTTGTTTATTGTAGTGAAAGTGTTCCTGTCCAGACCCCCAAAGCCTTATTCTCCAAGTTGAACTGAACATTTTGTTCAAATTGTCTTGATTTCTTCATTAGTTGTTGCTTTCTTGAAGTTCTTGTCAGAAGTTCTCTTTTTCTTAAAGACAATATGTCATTAAGTTATGACTTAATGTCAAGTAATTAAGTTATGACTTAATGACCTATGTCATTAAGCTATGCCATTAAGTTATGACTGTTTGCACTGCTTTCCCCAACTTCGGTTTGAGAAAGGAATCATACTCCTTCATCTGGCTTCTCACCTTCAGCCCAGATCTGCCTACTTTAGAAAATTAGAAAAGCCAGAAGCCCATAGAGCATTCTGAGACCTCAGCACCAATGGAACAGGAACAAAAGGTTCACACTGCCTTTTATTTTTAAGGTAACAGTTCTTCTTAGGTGTCTTAGGTCATGTGTACACTTCAGCTCCCATCCATTCCTCAATGTCCTATTACAGACCACTCTCCATATTTCCACCCCCATCTTTGTCAGGGACTTCTCCAGCTGTAAAATTTATCTTATTTATTCTAAATGTTCTTCCTTACTTCATGAGTCCTCCCTTCACTGATTATGTTAGGAAAATATAATTAAAAACAAAATCTTTTCCCAACCCAGAAAACCTTCCCACAGAGGAAGAGGAGAAAGGGAACCACTTCCTTATGGAATAAGCATCAAACCAGAGTGTGATGTGCATCACAGGCAGTCCTCAAATAGATGCAAAGACAGAGCAATCTCACCCATTTTACCTCAGTGCAGATACAGCATGCTCCATGTGTTTGCAAGACAAACAATGACTAGGGCTTAAGTAAGAGGACTTGACAGCACCGCTTGTTACACAGAGTTCATCCTGGATGAACTGGTTATTGGGGTGACCATTTGTGTTAGCTAATTGGCTTTATCCAGGAGAAAAATAATCTCCTCATCTCTTTGTGACAGGAGGCAGTTTTGCAGCTTGGAGGCAGGCACCCCCAAAGTTAGTCTCCAGCCTTCCCACAGAGATGGATAGACTGGGCAGTATGACTTTTGATGTTTACATTTTAAAGGATGGTTCTTGAGAAAGTCATTCCTGGATCATAAAACTGACCAAAAGCCATCTAGCATTCAAAAGGATTTATAAAATCTTACAGAATGGAGAAAGGCCTTGCTAAAGTAAGTGCTTTAAATAAATTAGAGAGGGGACGTCTCTTTCCTTATTTTCTGCAGAGAAAATTGGGCTTCTTGTTTTAAATTTGTCATGACAATTATACCTTAACATTAATCTCCTTGTTCTAACTAATGCAGTCATGGGTAGTGAGGGAGCAGAGGTATGAAGGCCACTTATGGAAAAGCTCCAAAAAGGAGACTGTAGAGAGAAAACCCCTTCATGGATCACATCCTTGTCATGGCGAAGAGGCTGGCATAATTCAATGGAGCTATGAGCCATGCCATGCAGAGCCACCTAAGATGGACAGGTCAAATCCAATCCTTTATGACTATACAATGGGGGTGACAAATAGATTCAAGGGATAAGATCTGGTAGACAGTGTGCCTGAAAAAATATAGGCAGAGGTTCATAACACTGCACAGGAGTCAGTGACCAAAAGCATCCCAAAGAAATGCAAGAGGGCAAAGTGGTTTTCTGAGGAGGCCTTATGAATAACTGAGGAGAGAAAAGAAGCAAAAGGCAAAAAAAACAAAAAAAAGAAACAAAAGGCGAGGGAGAAAATGAAAGATATACACAACTGAATGCAGAGTTCCAGAGAAAAGAAAGGAGAAATAAAAAGGCCTTCTTCAATTAACAACACAAGAAAATAGAGGAAAACAATAGAATGGGTAAGACTAAAGCTGTCTTCAAGAAAATTGGAGATATCAAGGGAACATTTCACGCAGGAATGGGCATACTAAAGGGCAAAATGGTAAACACCTAACAGAAGCAGAAGAGATTAAGAATAAATGGCAATAATACACAGAAGAACTATACAAAAATGGTCTAAATGACCCAGATAATCACGATGATGTGATCACTCACACAGAGCCAGATATCCTAGAGTGTGAAGTCAAGTGGAAGCATTACTATGAGCAAAGCTTGTGGAGGTGATAGAATTCCAGCTGAACTATTTAAAATCCTAAAAGATGATGCTGTTAGAGTGTTGCACTCAATATGTCAACAAATTTGGAAAACTCAGCAGTGGCCACAGGACTGGAAAAGATCAATTTTCATTCCAATCTCAAAGAAAGGCAATGCCAAAGAATGTTCAAACTACCATACAATTGCACACATTTCTCGTGTTAGCAAGGTTATGCTCAAAATCCTTCAAACTAGGCTTCAGCAGTATGTGAACTGAGAACAACAGGATGTACAAGCTATATTTAGTAAAGGCAGAGGAACCAGGGATCAAATTGCCCATATTCGTTGGATCATGGAGAAAGCAAGGGAGTTCCAGAAAAACATCTACTTCTGTTTCATTGACTACACAAAAGCCTTTGACTGTGTGGGTCACAAGCAAAAGTGGAGAATTATTAGAGGTGGGAGTAGCAGACCATCTTACCTGTCTCCTGAGAAACCTGCATGCAGGTCAGGAAAAAATAATTAGAACCAGACATGGAAAAATGGACTGGTTTAAAATTGGGAAAGGAGTACAACAAGGCTGTATATTGTCACCTTGCTTATTTATCTTCTATGCAGAGTACATCCTGTGAAATGCCAGGCTGGATGAATCATAAGCTGGAATCAAGTTTGCCAGGAGAAATATCAACAACCTCAGATATGTAGATGATACCACTCTGATGGTAAAAAATGAAGAGAAACTAAAGAATCTGTTGATGAGGATGGAAGAGAACAGTGAAAAAGCTGGTTTGAAACTCAACATTAAAAAAAAAAAAACTAAGACAAAAGCTAAGATCATGGCATCCAGTCCCATCACAGCATGGCAAACAGAAAGGGGGAATGTGGAAGCAGTGACAGGTTTTATTTTCTGGGCTCCAAAATAACTGCAGATTGTGATTGCTGCCATGAGATTTTAAGATGCTTACTCCATAGAAGGAAAGCTGTGACAAACTCTGATCACATATCAAGAAGCAGAGTCATCACTTTGTAGACAAAGTTCCATCTAGTCAAAGCTATGGTTTTTCCAGTAGTCATGACCTATGTGAGAGTTGGACCATAAAGAAGGCTGAGCACTAAAGAATTAATGCTTTTGAATTGTGGTGCTGGAGAAGCCTTTTGAGAATCCCTTGGCCTGTGAGGAGATCAAAACAGTCAATTCTAAAAGAAATCGACCCTAAATATTCATTGGAAGGACTGATGCTGAAGCTGGAGCTCTAATAGTTTGGCCACCTGATGTGAAGAGCTGACTCATTGGAAAATATCCTGACATTGGGAAAGATTGAGGGCAAAAGAAGAGAGTGGCTTAGGATGAGGTGATTAGATAGCATCACTGACTCAGTGGACATGAATTTAAGCAAACTCTGGGTGATAGTGGAGGACTTGTATGCTACAGTCCATGAGACTGCAAGGAGTCTGACACAACTTAGCAATTAAACAACAACAACAAAGAGAGAAACCAAGAAGAAAAGAAGCATAGACCTTGCTCTTGGGTAGGAGGAAAATATGGTTCTTGAATGCAGTTCAGAAGCACTGATTGTCACTCTTGAATGAAGTATCAGGTGCACTCTTGGGACCCACCACAGACATTTGCATTTAGTAAGTTTTAAGAACTTAAATTTAGGGTTCAAAACATACAATTAAAGAAAAATTTCTTGGAGAAATCAATATGGCAGTGTAGGAGGATGGTGAGCTCACCTCCTCTAACAAAGACATCAGAAATACATCTATATCTAGAGATGGAGCAATGCTCAATGATAGCAAACTGGAGACTGGCAGAAAGATTCCTGTACAATCAAGGCTGTAAGAAAGATTCAAACAGACTCAGGTAAGAAGGGAGAAGTGACAAGGTCATGGCCATGCCTCTGGGACCATGGGCAGGGGAGCAGAGGGAAAGGGTAATCACAGCTGGGGACCACCTGAAGAGTGAGTGCTTGGAGCCACGTGTTGGGAACCCAGTCCTGGGATTGAATCCCAGGGAAGAGGAATCCACTTAGCTGGTTAAAATCCAGTGGGACTGATATGGAACTGTAAGAAATCTATATTCCTCTTGTGAAGAAAACACAAAGGTACGTCTAGTCAAAGCTATGGTTTTTCCAGTAGTCATGTATGGATGTGAGAGTTGGACTATAAAGAAAGCTGGGGAAAAAAAAAAGCTGAGCACCAAAGAACTGATGGTTTTGAACTATGGTGTTGGAGAAGACTCTTGAGAGTCCCTTGGACTGCAAGGAGATCCCACCAGTCCATCCTAAAGGAAATCAGTCCTGAATATTCATTGGAAGGACTGATGATGAAGCTGAAACTCCAATACTTTGGCCACCTGCTGCAAATAACTGACTCATTTGAAAAGACCTTGATGTTAGGAAAGATTGAAGGCAGGAGGAGAAGGGGATGACAGAGGATGAGATGATTGGATGGCATCACCAACTCAATGGACATGAGTTTGAGTAAACTCTGGGAGTTGGCAATGGACAGGGAGGACTGGCGTGTTGCAGTCCATGTGGTCACAAAGAGTCGGACATGACTGAGCAACTGAACTGAACTGAACTGAACTGAACATGCCTATCAATATCACTTTAAATGTCAACTGAGTAAATGCTCCAAACAAAAGACATAGGGTGGATGATTTATTTAAAAATCTATATGCTGCTTACCAGAGACTCACTGTAGAGCTAAAGACACACAGAGACTGAAAGTGAGGGAAAGCAAAGTTATTCCATGCAAATGGAAAATACAATAAAACATGGATAGTTACAGTCATATCCAACGAAGTAGACTTTAAAAGAAAGCCTGTAACAAGAAGGGTATTATATATGAATAAAGAGATCAAAACAAGAAGCTATTACACTTACCAACATATATGCAACCAATACTGGAGCACCTAAATATATAAAGCAAGCAGTAACAGACATTAAGGGAGAAATGTAAAATAAAACAATTATACTCTGGAACTTTAACGTACTGCTGACATCAATGACAGATCATCCAGACAGAAAATCCATAAGGAAATATTGGTCTAAAGTGACACAATAGACAAGTTGCGCTTAGATATCTACAGGATTCCACTTAAAGACAGCAGAATACACAGTTTTTCTCAGAATGTTCTCTGAGATAGATCACATGTTAAGCCACAAAACAAGTTCCAACAAATTTAAGAGGATATAAATTATATTGGCATTTTTTCTGAACACAGAAGCACAAAATTAGAGATTATTAAAAATTATAGGGAAAGACATAAACACATGGAGACTAAACAACATTCTACCAAAAAACCAAGTGGTCAGAGAGGAAAGTTTAAAAATACCATGAGACAAATGAAAATGGAAACACCACTGTCCAAAATCTATGAAGGGAAGCAAAAGCTTCTAAGAGAGAAGTTTACAGCAATACATTAAGAAATAAGAAAAATGTCATAAAACAACCTAACCTCCTATTTAAAGGGATTAGAAAAAAGAAGAATAACCAAAGTCCAAAGTAAGCAGAAGGAAGGGACTAATAAAAATTAGAAAACAAATAAAATAGAGACAAAAATAGAAATGATCACTGAAACCAAAAAACAGTATTTTGCAAAGATAAACAAAATTGATAAGCCTTTATCCAGGATCACAAGAAGAAAATAGAGATGTCCCAAACAAACAAAATAAGAAATGAAGGAGGAGAAATAACAACTGATACCACAGAGGTCTCAAAAACCATAAGTGAATATTATAAACAGTTATATGCCAATAAACTAGATAATACAGAGGAAATGGACACATTTCTAGAAACATACAACCTTGTAAGATGGCATCAAGAAGGAAATAGACAGTCTGAACAGATCTATCACTAGTGATGATATTGAAGTTGTAACCAAAAAAACTTCCAACAAACAAAAGTCCAGGGCTGGACTGCTTCACAAGGGAATGTGAACAAATATTTAAGAAGAACTAATATTTATTCCAATAAAATAAAGAGGATAGAAGACTCCCTAATTCACTTAATACTAAAAAACTGATTTAAAATGGGCAGAAGATCATTCAAAGATATTTTTTCCCAAAAAAACTATATAGGTGATCATCAAGCACATGAAAAAATGCACAACATTGATAATCATCAGGGAGATACACAGTGAGATATGATCTCACACCTGTTAAAATAGCTATAATCAAAAAGTCTACAAACAACAAATATTGATGAGGATGTGGTACAAACAGATCTTTAGTACATTAACATGAATCCCAGTGCTCATAGCAGCATTATTTACAATGAGCTATGGAAACAACTTAAGTGTCCATCAACAGAGGAATGAATAAAATAGGTGCACTATATATTTGTATAATGTAATAATACTCAGGATAAAAAGAAATAAAATTTTGTCATTTGCAACAGCATGAATGGACGTAGAGGGTGTTATGCTTAGTGAAATGTCAGACCCAGAAAAAAAAGAAAAGCACTGTATGTTATCACTTACATGTAGAATCTAAGAAATAAAACAAATGAATGAATATAACAGAATAGAAACAAACTCAGATGTAGAGAACAAATTAGTAAATACCAGTTGGGAGAGGTAATGTGGGGGGTGGGGGGCAAGATTGGTGTAGGAGATTGAGAGACACTAACTACTATGAATAAAGTAAGTAACAAAGATATATTGCACAGCACAGGGAAATATAGCCATTAATTTGTAATAACTTTATATGGAGTATAATCAATAAAATATTGAATCATTATATTGTATACCTGAAATTAATACTATAAATCAATGACACTTCAGCAAAATTTAATTATTACTTAATCAATTAGTAGTAAAAGAGGTGAAAACCTTTTCCAAATGATATTAATATGCAGCCAGGTATAAGAACAATTGCCTCAGGGGTATAACTACATGAGCATTTCTCTCATCATTCCCTTGAGTCCATCCTACAGTTTGCCCTAAGATCTTGGAGAAATAGATATAAATAAATAAAATATGCAATACTAGTAGCATATTAAAAAGATAAATAAGCAAAGGCCATTCCATTTAACATTTTAAAAACAGAATTAAAAAATATTTTTTCCTACCATAGAATATAGAACATTTTTAGATTCCACGTACAAGTGATACCATAGTGTATTTGCAGAAACATGGTAGAATGGTGGCTACCAGGGACTGGGCATGGAGGAACTGGGGAAATATTGGTCAGAGGGGATAAACTTGCAGTTAGAAGATAAGTATGTTCTGAAGATCTAGTACACAACACTGGGATTGTATCTAACAACTTCAAAGTTGCTAAAAAACTAGACCTAAATGTTTTCACCACACACAAAAAAGAAAGGACAATGATGGGACATGATGCGGTGTTAGCTGATGCTACAGTGGTTGCTACATCATGATATGTAAATGCATTGATTCCACACATAGTATACTGTAAACTTACACGATGTTCTACATCAATTATATTTCAATAAAAAGCAATAGAGAGCTCTTCCCACAGGTGATTTCTGCTTCCCTTCTGTATGTCATGGGGTTTGAGGTGTGGATGTCAGCCAAGGCCCTGGGGCTTCAGAGGAGGCAGAGATACCAACCACAGAGGTGTCTAAGAGTCACAAGGAAAGGATGCTTCCAGGAGGTGGGAAAGACTTGAGGGAAGAAGACACGGGTGGAAACTCAGATCCGCTACCATTACCCTCAACCTCATTCTCTTGATTGCCTTCATCCAGACTTTTATTTGTTCAAGTGCAGATTTTTTGAATTTTATTTTTTATGTGTTTATTATTTTTTGGCCACACTGTACAGCATGTGGGATCTTAGTTCCCCAACCAGGAATTGAACCCATACCCCCTGTAGTGGAAGCATGGGTCACTAGGGAACCCCTGAACCACCAGGGAAGTCCCCAGATCTTTAGATGTATGGTGAAAAGCCAAAGGTGAAGGCATCGTTTCTTCTGACAGTTAACTCACAGCAACAATTAAGGACAAAGATCGGTTGAAGGCTGCATTTTCAGAGTACCATTTGGACCCTTGGAGGTTGATAATATGAATTTCTCAGCCCCTGTGTTTAGACTAGGAAGCCTACAAAAGATGTTTTCGAGAGTTCCTGGTAGGGAAGCAGCACTGTTCAGTAACAGCGTTCTGTCTCAGAAACAGATGGTCTAGAAGTCGGATCTTGAGCACAGTGGGATGGGTGGAGAGACGCAGCAGTGAGATAAGAGTGCACAGGGATGCTTTTAGAAAGCAATATGATTTAATAAACATCACAGGGGAAAAGCAAAGGGACGTGATATCTAATAAAAGGATTTAAATTCAAGATGGACTGGGATCAGAGATGATATTAAACATAAATGCTTTCTGAAGCCCACTATAGGTAATATGAGCCTTTTTTAATCTTATCCACCAGCCAGAACCATATCCATCCCCAAACGTCAAAACTGGAGTAAATACCAATTCACGTCACTAGAGTCATGAAAACAAAAGAAATGGGAATGACTCCTATTCTCAAATGAAATTAAGCCTTTTCTGATAATTAGTAGGATATCCAACTTCTCCAACAACATCACATTGAGCAAACAGGCTACTGAAAATGTACTTGTAAAGACGCCGTAAGAAATACTGCCGCTGGTTGAGCACCTACAGTGTGCCCGGCAAGAGGCTAAGTATCCTGACAGGTTATCTCAGAAATGCTCAGAGTAATTCCAAGAATTAGACATCATTTACATTTTATGAATGTGGAGTCTAAATTTCTGAGGAATTCATTGCTCAGACTTATACAATGAGAGATGGTGGAGGCAAAATTGAATGTGGGGAGATCTTTTCACCCTGGTTCCTAATATCAATTTTGTTGACTGTGTGTCCTCTAGGTTTCTACTCTAGAACCTGATTCTAAATGGTCATGAGACAGAGGAGCTGTCTGATTAATCCTTTTCTCATCTGACATGCTGACCTTGATGATTTTAATCTCCCCATTATCTTCAAAAGGGCAGTCTCATATTATTGCCAGCGGTCTCCTGAATCAGCGGTCTCTGAGCTTAATGTTCCCATATATCCATAAGTTTTTGACAATGCAATACCAATACATGTACATTGATCACTTTATACTAATATATTAACTTTTGCATACATTGCAACACTTGTCCAAAAATAGAATAATTTTACATTGAGATAAATAAATATTTTCAAGATAATATTTTTCAATACTTTTAAGTTTTATTTATCAAAACTGCCCAAATATATTGAGTACAATGTGATTAAATATGCTGCCTTATTTTTGAAAATCTTGGCTTAATATTTTGTTATGCTTAATTAGATTCCAGGTCAGTTCCTAAGTTCCGTGTATTTTGATATCTACATGAGGCATTTTTCATTTGGCCATGGCCAACATTAAAAGCAAATACTCAACTGTTAAATATGCTTTTTCTTGATCTCATCTGACTGTGTTCGAAACTCATTAGACAGTATAGCTTGTTTATACTTTTAACAAGTGGTTTCAAATACCAAATAGCATGAAGTATTTTTAAACAATTTGGAATATTCTATTTCCAAGTTTCTTAGATGTGTATGGAGAAAAAAAATGTGTGTGGGGTGCATATATGTATGTAAGTGTGTTTATGTATGTGTATGTCAATGGCACAGGTTGCTCAATGATTGAAAGACATCAGATGTTCACTTTCATTATATTTTCTCTATAGTTCAAATGGCAGTTATTTTCTCACTTAATGTTATTACAAAATTTCATGTATATATATGGAATCTAGAAAGACAATACTAATGATCCTAATGAACAGAAGCAGAAGATATTAAGAAGAGGTGGCAAGAATACACAGAAGAACTGTACAAAAAAGATCTTCATGACCCTGATAATCACAATGGTGTGATCACTCACCTAGAGCCAGACATCCTAGAATGTGAAGTCAAATGGACCTTAGGAAGCATCACTATGAACAAAACTAGTGGAGGTGATGGAACTCCAGTTGAGCTATTTCAAATACTGAAAGATGATGCTGTGAAAGTGCTGCACTTAATATGTGACTGGCAAAGGTCAGTTTTCATTCTGATCCCAAAGAAAGGCAATGCCAAAGAATGCTCAAACTACTGCACAAATGCACTCATCTCACACAGTAGTAAAGTAATGCTTAAAATTCTCCAAGCCAGGCTTCAGCAATACGTGAACCGTGAACTTCCAGATGTTAAAGCTGGTTTTAGAAAAGGCAGAGGAATCAGAGATCTAATTGCCAACATCTGCTGGATCATCAAAAAAGCAAGAGAGTTCCAGGAAAATATCTATTTCCGCTTTATTGACTATGCCAAAGCCTTTGACTGTGTGGATCACAATAAACTGGAAAATTCTGAAAGAGATGGGAATACCAGACCACTTGACCTGCCTCTTGAGAAACCTGTATGCAGGTCAGGAAGCAACAGTTAGAACTGGACATGGAGCAACAGACTGGTTCCAAATAGGGAAAGGAGTACATCAAGGCTGTATACTATCACCCTGCATATTTAACTTATATGCAGAGTACATCATGAGAAAAGTTGGGCTGGAAGTAGCACAAACTGGAATCAAGATTGCCGGGAGAAATATCAATTACCTCAGATATGCAGATGACACCACCCTTATTGCAGGAAGTGAAGAACTAAAGAGCCTCTTGATGAAAGTGAAAAAAGAGAGTGAAAAAGTTGGCTTAAAGGTCAACATTCAGAAAACTAAGATCATGGCATCCGGTCCCATCACTTCATGGCAAATAGATGGGGAAACAGTGTCAGACTTCCATTTTTCTAGGCTCCAAAATCACTGCAGATGGTGATTGCAGCCATGAGATTAAAAGACGCTTACTCCTTGGAAGGAAAGTTATGACCAACTAGACAGCATACTGAAAAAAAAGACATTACTTTGTCGACAAAGGTCCATCTAATCAAGGCTATGGGTTTTCCAGTGGTCATGTATGGATGTGAGAGTTGGACTATAAAGAAAGCTGAGCACAGAAGAATTGATGCTTTTGAACTGTGGTGTTGGAGAAGACTCTTGAGAGTGGACTCCAAGGAGATCCTACCAGTCTATCCTAAAGGAGATCAGTCCTGAATATTCATTAGAAGGACTGATGTTGAAGCTGAAACTCCAATACTTTGGCCACCTCATGTGAAGAGCTGACTCATTTCAAAAGACTCTGATGCTGGGAAAGATTGAGGGCAGGAGGAGAAGGGGATGACGGAGGATGAGATGGCTGGATGGCATCACCAACTCAATGGACATGGGTTTGGGTGGACTCCGGGAGTTGGTGATGGACAGGGAGGCCTGGCGTGCTGCGGTTCATGGGATCACAAGGAGTCAGACACGACTGAGCGTCTGAACTGACTGAACTGAATGATCCTACGTGCAGCAAAGGAAACACAAACATGAAGAGCAGAGTTTTGGACACAGTGGGAGAAGGAGAGTGGGGTGCTTTGAGAGAATAATATTGAAACATGTACATGACCATATGTGAAATAGATAGCCATGGAGGTTTGATGTATGCCGCAGGGAACCCAAAGCCGGGGCTCTGTGACAACCTGGAGGGGTGGCGGTGGGGAGGGAGGGGGTGGGAGTTCAGGAGAGAGGGGATACAGGTGTGCCTGTGGCTGGTTCATGTTGATGGATGGCAGAGGCCATCACAACGTTGTGTGACAATTATACTCCAATTAAAAAAAAAAAACAATGTGGATAATGTGAATGCATTTAGTAGACTCTATTAGATCTGAGCAGACTGTCCCTGTTTCTAACCCTAGAGTGTAGCTGACACAGCGCTCCAGCCACAAGTGTTCCTCTGACAGTTTCTTGTGTGCCTGGGTGCTTATGTTATAGATATCATTTTCAAACTGTAATCTCCGTACTAATATTTTAAGCCTCTTTTCTCTTCCCTGAGGTATATTTATTAACCTCAGTAATAGGCTCAGTAAATCCATTTACCCAATAATGTTACTGTGTGGCAGGGCCCTGATTAGACTTGTGAGGGGCCACTGTCAGCCCAGTCTCAATGCAAAATTAAATTCTACATGCAGGGAACCTTACTTACTATGTATAATGAATCCTAGTTAAAAAAAACAAAAACAAAAACAGAAGGACAACCCAGGAAACCCAGTGTCCATCCATGATGACATTTAGTAAATTTTAATTCTTTTCATAAAAAATTAAAAATAAATGTAATCAGAGATTCCAATATTTTCTCCACACACCATAAGTGGTGCCCAACCCCTTCCTGGAGACTGCCGAGTGGACAACTCTAACTTAGATGCCCTATAGCCACCCTAAACAGTTTACCCAAAACAGAATTTCTCTTTTTTATATTCTGCCACAAACCAAAGTGTTCCCCTTTCCTGTGTTCCTATCTTTAACTATTAAAAGAGAATGCCCCAAATCACAGATGGAGAGAACAAATGTGTGGATACCAAAGGGAAAAGGAGGGGTGGGATGAGTTGGGAGGCTGAGATTGGCCATACACACTATTGATCCTATGTGTAGAATAGACAATTAATGAGAACTTATTGTATAGAATAGAAACTCTGCTCAATGCTCTGTGGTGACCTAAATGGGAAAGAACCCCCCCGCAAAATAGGGGGTATGTGTATGCACGTGTGTGCGCTCAGTGGCTTCAGACGCGTTCACCTCTGTGCGACCCCATGACCTGCAGCCCGCCAGGCTCCTCTGTCCATGGGGTTCTCCAGGCCAGGATACCAGAGTGGGTTGCCGTGCCCCGCTGCAGGGCGATATTTGTGCACGTAGAGCCGATTCACTTTGCCGCACAGCAGAAAGTAACACAGCGCTGTGAAGTGAATATGCGCTAGGCCGCTTCAGTCGTGGCCTCCTCTGCGCGACCTTGTGGACCATAGCCCACCAGGCTCCTCCATCCAAGGGACTCTCCAGGCGAGAACACTGGAGAGGGTCGCCATGCCCTCCTCGGGACCTTCCCGACCCAGGGATGGAACCCGCGTCTCTTACGTCTCCTGCATTGGCAGGCAGGTTCTTCACTATCAGTGCTACCTGGGAAGACCGCAAAAGTAGCTATACTCTGAAAAAAGAAGAAGTTGTGCAGTTTCCAACAGTCTCATATATTCATTAATAAGTAATTATGGTTATGTAAGAATAAAATTTCAAAGAACAGTTTTCTTTCAAAAAAGAAAAGTTAGTACTTACCAGGTGCCAGTATTGTGTCAGAAAATACAATGTAAATCCAACCCAAAATGTTAGTACTTACCAGGTGCCAGTATTGTGTCAGAAAATACAATGTAAATTCAACCCAAAATGTCAAAATTCTTAATCTACAATGCACTTTTATAAACTGATAACAAAAAGTGATGATTTTTTAGAAATGAATGAAATGAGATTTAACTTCATTAGTAATCACATAAGCACAACTTAAAAAAGGGACGTCACTTTTTATCAGTCAAGTTACACAAGATATTTTAAATGGCTGTACTCTGTAGTAGTAGTGAAGAGAATGATCTTTATAGAAGACCATTTGACAAAATTTGTGAAGGATTTTAGAAATGCTTGTGCCACTTTAAACTATGATTAACAATGTCATTTTCATAAATTTATTCTAAAGAAATAATCATAAATGTACAGAAAGATTGATTTAAAATTAGCCTAGTAAAAAGTTGGAGACAATTATATATTCAACAGTTGAAGATTAGGTAAATGAATTGCAGTGGCTCTGAAAGATAGACAACTGTGTGATTATTAAAATTAGATTTTGGAACAAAATTTAATGATATAACTGTAAGTGAAAAAAAGACAGGATATAAAAGGATATAGAGTAAATAAAATTTTGTAAAAAAATTTCTTAAAAAATAAGAATGGAAGGAAGCATTTTTAACAATGTAGGTCTCTCTGTGATGGAGTTATTAGTGGTTTCTACATAAATTTTTTATGCTCTTTCATTTTCTGACAAATATCTACAATGAATATACATATTATGCAGGTGTATGTTATGCACACACCATACACACATACATACATTCTATTCAATATAGACATTTAAAAAACTTGAGATATATTTGCATATTCTTTGATATGCAGCCAAATCAAATCCTATATACATGTATACTTATGCATATACAGGATTTGATTTGGCAGCTCACCTTAGAAAATCCTAATACATTGCCTAAGCAAGACAAAAGTTTATTTCTCTCACTTGACTGAGGTCTGAAGGTAGGGAGTCTGGAGTCTGGCAGCTCCAGGTTACTGGTGGCCAAGGCTCTTCATACCTTTTTGTTCTGCAAGTAGAACATGCGTTCCTTGCTTGGGGTCACCTTATCATCTGTTCCATCTGCATTCCTGGCAGGAACAGGGATGAAAGAGGGTGGGCAAAGGGCCTGCCTCATACCAAGGTAAGCCCTGTGAGGAGCCTGCTAGGAGTCCTGCCCAGTAACACTCATGGTCTCCATGTCTGCAGGCTGTGACGGGAGCCTTTATCTAGATACACATCACCACTTGGAGTAAATGCGGGGTTTTCTCCTAAGGAAGTAGGAAAGAATGGTATTTGCATAGGCAATTAGTGGACTGTACTACACTGATAATAAAAAAAAAAACTGCCTGTTAAATTTTTCTGTAAAGTATGATGATGGTAGAACAACAAAAAGAATCTACATGAGAAAAAAACGGAGGTGAAAAGAGGAGATGCAGATAAAACTAAAGAATCACCAAAATGAAAGATTATTTTGACACTCTTTAGAGGGGAAAGAGAGGACTCAGCCACGCATTCAATAATCAGCAAAGCTAAATTTCTAACATACCCGTTCAGTTCAGTTCAGTCGCTCAGTCGTGTCCAACTCTTTGTGACCCCATGAATCGCAGCATGCCAGGCCTCCCTGTCCATCACCAACTCCCGGAGTTTACCCAAACTCATGTTCATCGAGTCAGTGATACCATCCAGCCATCTCATCCTCTGTCGTCCCCTTCTCCTCCTGCCCTCAATCTTTCCCAGTGTCAGGGTCTTTTGAAATGAGTCAGCTCTTCACATGATGTGGCCAAAGTATTGGAGTTTCAGCTTCAGCATCAGTCCTTCCAATGAACACCCAAGACTGATCTCCTTTAGGATGGACGGGTTGGATCTCCTTGCAGTCCAAGGGACTCTCAAGAGTCTTCTCCAACACCACAGTTCAAAAGCATCAATAATTCTGTGCTCAGCTTTCTTCACAGTCCAACTCTCACATCCATACATGACCACTGGAAAAACCATAGCCTTGACTAGACGGACTTTCGTTGGCAAAGTGACGTCTCTGCTTTTTAATATGCTATCTAGGTTGGTCATAACTTTCCTTCCAAGGAGTGTCTTTTAATTTCATGGCTGCAATCACCATCTGCAGTGATTTTGGAGCCCAAAAAAATAAAGTCTGACACTGTTTCCACTGTCTCCCCATCTATTTGCCATGAAGTGATGGGACCAGATGCCATGATCTTAGTTTTCTGAATGTTGAGCTTTAAGCCAACTTTTTCACTCTCCTCTTTCACTTTCATCAAGAGGCTCTTTAGTTCTTCTTCACTTTCTGCCATAAGGGTGGTGTCATCTGCATATCTGAGGTTATTGATATTTCTCCTGGCAATCTTGATTCCAGTTTGTGCTTCTTCCAGCCCAGCGTTTCTCATGATGTACTCTGCATATAAGTTAAATAAGCAGGGTGACAATATACAGCCTTGATGTACTCCTTTCCCTATTTGGAACCATTCTGTTGTTCCATGTCAGTTCTAACTGTTGCTTCCTGACCTGCATACAGGTTTCTCAAGAGGCAGGTGAGGTGGTCTGGTATTCCCATCTCTTTCAGAATTTTCCACACTGTATTGTGATCCACACAGTCACAGACTTTGGCATAGTCAATAAAGCAGAAATAGATGTTTTCCTGGAACTCTCTTGCTTTTTCGATGATCCAGTGGATGTTGGCAATTTGATCTCTGGTTCCTCTGCCTTTTCCACTTTCCAAAAATAAATTCAAAGGAAAATGAATTGAAAAGGAGAGAAAAATCTGAAGGTCTATGTCATTCTCTTTTCCTTGTCTCTTTCCGGGATTCCTAGGGATTGAAATCAATCTTGGGAAGAGAGTACATATACAAAAATTAGAGTCTGGTTCTTCTGTTTCTCCCTGTGTAAAATAGACAAGGCCAGAATTCCTATAATGTATAATTTGTATCTCAAAAATATCAGTGCAATCAGTCTCCTACCCCATGGGGTTACCATTTCTATACAGTGCTTGCTATTAAACACATTTCTTGCTTTTCATATGATTTTGCTGATAAATATGCTGCTGCTAAGTAGCTTCGGTTGTGTCTGACTCTGTGCGACCCCATAGATGGCAGCCCATCAGACTCCTCCCTCCCTGGGATTCTCCAGGCAAAAACACTGGAGTGGGTTGCCATTTCCTTCTCCAATGCATGAAAGTGAAAAGTGAAAGTGAAGTCGCTCAGTCGTGCCCGACTCTTGGCGACCCCATGGACTGTAGTCTATTAGGCTCCTCCGTCCATGGGATTCTCCAGGCAAGAGTACTGGAGTGGATGCCATCGCCTTCTCCCTGATAAATATGAATAATACATATATCTTTATATGTAATTTTCTATATTTATGTGTAAATAATAGATATGTAATTTTCTATATTTATAGGTAAATATTTACCTATAAATATAGAAAATTACATATAAAGATATATGTATTATAGATACATGTATATATAATTTTTCTAGCCATAATGAGCCATTTTCACAATGACATATTATGAAATCATCAAAGGAAAGGATTTTGGTTTTATTTTGAAATTAAAAGTTGAACTTTATATCAGGCACATGATGCTAGAAAAGTTGGCACAGAGAGAATAACAGAAAGTCTTAAAACTAAATAAACACAAAGGATCATCCCAGTTTATCAGTTATATAGCTGAAAAAGTCACAAGAAAAAAATTCCTACATAAATTGTAGATTAGCTAATAGAAAACATTAGCATTTCTAAGTTAACAGAATGGTCAGAAATCCAAAGAGAATTTGATGGCTGGGTCTAAAGTGGAACTACAATGCTTGTTCTGGAGAGAACAATTAGAAGACGCTCAGCATTGAAACATGGAGGTCTTCTGTCTCTTCCGAGATGAAATTGAGTATATGACAGTGACATTGCCTTCCATGCCACCCCAGTGGTCTGTGTTTTCACTCCTTTTTTTAAAAATTTGAGAAATGTGAGATTGTGTGTCTATTGGCGGAGAGCCTGTCTTGCAAAAGAGACAGGAATAAGAATATCTATAAATTCCTACTGACACTTCCATAATCAATAGAACATTTCCATGATGCCCCTCTACAAGTAATGGTCCTTCCTGCTCTAAGGCCTAAGGTCTATGATAACACCCACTCCCACCAAAGAGCTGCCTTTTGATGCTAAGCAATAGGATGTTGATAATCACAGGAATTTAATTTCCCCACTTAATGTCAGTAGTAAATTTGGTTAAGGCAGGACAACACCATTTTCAAAGAACAGCTAGCAGATCATTGAAAGCCTACTAAATTATGTCACGGAATCTTCCAATTTATTATCACTACATTCTACTGACTCATTTGTCTGTGGCACCAGAAAGCTCCTAAATTCTGAATCCTTCTTACCTGATCGTTCAGAATCAAGAAGCTGAACAGCATTTATCACAAGTCTTCTGGGATGTTTTCCAGTATTGGGAATTTTACCAAGAGAATATTACCCCTGATGTCTGGAAACTTTCCTTGTGAAAACAAGGCCTTGTTAAAATGTTAAAAAGAATTTTAACAGCTGCTTGTTGTATATTGCTCCTTGTGACACATTGTCCTAAATGTGTCATAGCAACCCAGCATAGCTGGCGCAATTATCATCTTCATTAAATAAGGCGGTGGGCCCAGTAATACAAAACTAATCCTAAGTGATACCAGTTTCAAATATAACTCAAATAACAACACTGGCCTGGACCCACATAGAGCATAAAGGGCCAAATTTTCTAAGAGTAGCACAACTACAGTATGTTAATTTTAAAATATGATGTTTAAACATATTTGCAACATAAATATGAATATATTTTATAACTATATGCAAAAACCAAATAAAAGCATAAACACCTTAAATTGAAATAAGTCCACATAGCTTCATTTAATCAACTAGGTTAAGACAAAATTTTCCTAGTCAAGGCACAATAAATAATAACTTCTATTAATATTATTATTATTAAAGTAGTGAGCTTTGTGAGGGGTGGGGTGGCTTCTTCAGTGGCTCAGCAGTAATCTGCCTGCAATGAAGGAGCTGCAGGAGATGTTGGTTTGATCTCTGGGTCAAGAAGATCCTCTGGAGGAGGAAATGGCAACCTGCTCCAGTATTCTTGCCTGGAGAATCCCATGGACAGAGGATCCTGGTGGGTTATAGACCAAGGGGTCATAAAGAGTCAGACATGACAGAAACAACTTAGCACACATGGACAGTGAACTTTGGGATAATTGAATAATATGAAGGGTGTGTGTTCTCTGATTGGTTATCACCCCAAATCTCAGATCCAAAATAAATGCCCTTTCCTTCCTAGCCGATACTAGACATCTAGAAGTAATCCAACCAGAATACCACTCCAAAATGGGTAAAAACTTAAAATCAGTTCTCTTTCTTTACTCTGATACAGGTATATACTACAACACCAGCTGTTAATGCAAGATCTTTGCTTCCTTCAGTCTAATACTGGACTAATTTTCCCAAACCTGGGAATATATCCCCAGCCTAGCTAACTCCAGCCCTGTGTCTCCCAGGATGAGTCTTGGCTGTCTTTTCAAGCAACTCTGCATGGTTGAAGAGTTAACACTAATCATAAACCAAGTGTCAAGGAGGAAATAGACGAGCATAGATGTCAGCTCACATGGGATTAGCTCTACTGGATCTGAGAGCAGCTTTACTCAACAGAAAAATCTTCAGGATACAAAATAAAGCAACTAAACTATACTTTGTGTCTTCAAGTCAAAAAATCCATCACTTAATGTAAAAAACTTAGCTTAAATATTGTCCATAAATTACCCTCAGTAACAATTTCCAAAACAAAACAAAAGGTAAAATATAGTATATAGTCCGAATTTATGGCTTGTCTGCATTATAAGACAAAAATGTATCCTGATGAGTTTTCTGAATGGTAAGTTGATTATACTGCTGAGCCTATCAAGTGATTTATTTTCTGGCTAGAAGGGAAGTGTTTGCATCTTTACTCATTTTTATAGCTACCTTTACTAGATTGTTATGACCCAGAGTTTAGCATTCTGGTATACAAACAGTTGGAGAAGGCAATGGCACCCCACTCCAGTACCCTTGCCTGGAAAATCCCATGGACGGAGGAACCTGGTGGGCTGCAGTCCATGGGGTGGCCAAGAGTCGGACACGACTGAGCGTCTTCACTTTCACTTTTCACTTTCCACTTTCATGCATTGGAGAAAGAAATAGCAACCCACTCCAGTGTTCTTGCCTGGAGAATCCCAGGGACGGCGGAGCCTGGTGGGCTGCCGTCTATGGGGTCGTACAGAGTCTGACACGACTGAAGTGACTTAGCAGCAGCAGCAGCAGCATACAAACAATAAACTCTTAGAATCTGGTAAAGATTTCATTTATATTCCTTTGCAACAACTGAAAGGTGCTAACTCTATAAACTTTCTTTGTAGATTTGTAGAATGTCAAAGTAGATGAAACATTTTGGGATACAGGTATCAGAAAAATGCAAAATACTGTATTGGCCATGTTTACAAAATTTGTTCATTGTATTATTAGTTTCTTTCATGGAGAAAACTAATATTTATGTTTAAATAAGTACAATTAAAAAGTCAACCTGTACTTTTCAACCTGCACCAAAAGATGGTGAGGTTTTTAGGTTAGGTTTAATATAAAAAACCTAATTTTATAATAGTCGGATTCAATTATTTCAATTTTAAAATATTTCATGGTTATGTCTCATTAATATTTGAAAATAATTGTGAAGATAAATTTGAATACAAAAGTGAATATAAATTCACTTTTCTTAGATTTAATAACAAATGTTCAACTTTCTAATCTACATTTACTAATTCTTTCACAAAAATCTAACTTTAAATACTTCAATACCAACAGTATGGGTATTAAAATAGTTTCCCTAATTTTTTAATGATTTATGGAGGCAATTTATTAGAACAAAGGAATAAGATATGGATTTTAGATTTAAACAGACCTTGAAGAATGGAGGGACAGAGAAAGATGATAGATACATATGTACAAACAACATACTTACTAGCATACATACATAAAATATTTTGTCTTGTTTCATGGATTCTATTTCTTTGTTATTTTCTATGAAAAACCCTTGATTTATCCTTTTAATTTTAAACATAGTTATTTTAACCTTTGTTTCATATTGCTGTATATCTTCCTGTTCTTGGGAGTAAATCCTTTCTCTCCTGGTAATGGACTTTGTTGTATACCTTGTAATTTCTTTCTGTTATATCCTCTCTGATGGAATGCACCTTCAGATAAAAGGTTTCCCAATGACTTATTTCATTTTTAAATGGTGAGAATGGACATCTTTGTCTTATTTCTAGCCTCAGGAGGAAGCCCTCAACATTTCATTATTAAGTGTGTTTTCTGTAGAGTTTTTAGTAGCTAACATTTGTAAGATTTTGTCCTTTATTCCTAGTTATCTAGACGTGTTGAATCTCAGATATTTATAGGTATCTATTAAGACAATAAAATTATTTTTATCCTCTTATCTATTAATATGGATGTTGATGTTCAGTCACTAAGTTGTGTCTGACTCTTTGCAACCCCAGGAACTGCAGTGTGCCAGGCTTCACTGTCCTCCCAGAGTTTGCACAACCTCATGTCCATTGAGTCAGTGATGCCATGCAACCATCTCATCTTCTGTTACCCTCTTCTCCTCTTGCCCTCAATCTTCCCCATCATCAGGGTCTTTAATAACGAGTCGGCTCTTTGCATCAGGTAGCCAAAGTATTGGAGTTTCAGTTTTAGCATCAGTCCTTCCAAGGAATAGTCAAGGTTGATTTCCATTAGGATCGACTGGTTTGATCTCTTTGCAGTCCAAGGGACTCTCAAGAGTCTTCTCCAGCATCAAAATTTGAAAGCCTCACTTCTTCAGCGCTCAGTCTTCTTTATGGACCAACTCTCACATCTGTACATGACTACTAGGAAAACCATAGCTTTGACTATTTGAATTTTGTCAGCAAAGAGATGTCTCTGCTTTTTAATATGCTGTCTAGGTTTGTCATAACTTTCCTTTCAAGGAGCAGGTGTCTTTTAATTTCATGGCTGTGCTCACCATCTCAGTGATTTTGGAGCCCAAGAAAATAAAGTCTGTCACTCTTTCCATTGTTTCCCCATCTACTTGCCATGAAGTAATGAGACTGGATTCCATTTTCTTCATTTTTTGAATGTTGAGTTTTCAACCAGCTTTTGCACTCTCCTCTTTCACCCTCATCAAGGAGTTCTTTAGTTCTGCCATTAAAGTGGAATCATCTGTATATCTGAAGTTGTTGTTATTTCTCTTGACAATCTTTTTTTTTTTTTTTTTTCAGATGTGTGCTGATTCAATCTGTATTTTGAAAGAAAATCTTTTTTTTTTTCCAGTGGGTTTTGTCATACATTGATATGAATCAGCCATAGAGTTACACGTATTCCCCATCCCGATCCCCACTCCCACCTCCCTCTCCACCCAATTCCTCTGGGTCTTCCCAGTGCACCAGCCCGAGCACTTGTCTCATGCATCCCACCTGGGCTGGTGATCTGTTTCACCCTTGATAATATACATGTTTCTATGCTGTTCTCTTGAAACATCCCACCCTCACCTTCTCCAACAGAGTCCAAAAGTCTGTTCTGTACATCTGTGTCTCTTTTTCTGTTTTGCATATAGGGTTATTGTTACCATCTTTCTAAATTCCATATATATGTGTTAGTATGCTGTAGTGTTCTTTATCTTTCTGGCTTACTTAACTCTGTATAATGGGCTCCAGTTTCATCCAGCTCATTAGAACTGATTCAAATGAATTCTTTTTAATGGCTGAGTAATATTCCATGGTGTGTATGTACCACAGCTTCTTTATCCATTCATCTGCTGATGGGCATCTAGGTTGCTTCCATGTCCTGGCTATTATAAATAGTGCTGCGATGAACATTGGGGTGCACGTGTCTCTTTCAGATCTGGTTTCCTCAGTGTGTATGCCCAGAAGTGGGATTGCTGGGTCATATGGCAGTTCTATTTCCAGTTTTTTAAGAATCTCCACACTGTTCTCCATAGTGGCTGTACTAGTTTGCATTCCACCAACAGTGTAAGAGGGTTCCCTTTTCTCCACACCCTCTCCAGCATTTATTGCTTGTAGACTTTTGGATAGCAGCCATCCTGACTGGCGTGTAATGGTACCTCATTGTGTTTTGATTTGCATTTCTCTAATAATGAGTGATGTTGAGCATCTTTTCATGTGTTTGTTAGCCATCTGTATGTCTTCTTTGGAGAAATGTCTGTTTAGTTCTTTGTCCCATTTTTTGATTGGGTCATTTATTTTTCTGGAATTGAGTTGCAGGAGTTGCTTGTATATTTTTGAGATTAATCCTTCTGTTTCTTCATTTGCTATTATTTTCTCCCAATCTGAGGGCTGTCTTTTCACCTTACTTATAGTTTCCTTTGTAGTGCAAAAGCTTTTAAGTTTCACTAGGTCCCATTTGTTTATTTTTGCTTTTATTTCCAATATTCTGGGAGGTGGGTCATAGAGGATCCTGCTGTGATTTATGTCGGAGAGTGTTTTGCCTATGTTCTCCTCTAGGAGTTTTATAGTTTCTGGTCTTAATTTAGATCTTTAATCCATTTTGAGTTTATTTTTGTGTATGGTGTTAGAAAGTGTTCTAGTTTCATTCTTTTACAAGTGGTTGACCAGTTTTCCCAGCACCACTTGTTAAAGAGGTTGTCTTTTTTCCATTGTATATCCTTGCCTCCTTTGTCAAAGATAAGGTGTCCATAGGTTCGTGGATTTATCTCTGGGCTTTCTATTCTGTTCCACTGATCTATATTTCTGTCTTTGTGCCAGTACCATACTGTCTTGATGACTGTGGCTTTGTAGTAGAGTCTGAAGTCAGGCAGGTTGATTCCTCCAGTTCCATTCTTCTTTCTCAAGATTACTTTGGCTATTCGAGGTTTTTTGTATTTCCATACAAATTGTGAAATTATTTGTTCTGGATCTTAACAGACCCATCACAAGCAAGGAAATAGAAACTGTAATCAAAAATCTTGCAGCAAACAAAAGCCCAGGACCAGATGGCTTCACAGCTGAATTCTAACAAAAATTTAGAGAAGAGCTAACACCTACCTTACTCAAACTCTTCCAGAAAATTGTAGAGGAAGGTAAACTTCCAAACTCATTCTATGAGGCCACCATCACCCTAATTCCAAAACCAGACAAAGATGCCACAAAAAATAGAAAACTACAGGCCAATATCACTGATGAACATAGATGCAAAAATCCTTAACAAAATTCTAGCAAACAGAATCCAACAACATATTAAAAAAATCATACACCATGACCAAGTGGGCTTTATCCCAGGAATGCAAGGATTCTTTAATATCCGCAAATCAATCAATGTAATACACCACATTAACAAATTGAAAGATAAAAACCATATGATTATCTCAATAGATGCAGAGAAAGCCTTTGACAAAATTCAACACTCATTTATGATTAAAACTCTCCAAAAAGCAGGAATAGAAGGAACATACCTCAACATAATAAAAGCTATATATGACAAACCCACAGCAAGCATCACCCTCAATGGTGAAAAATTGAAAGCATTTCCCCTGAAATCAGGAACAAGACAAGGGTGCCCACTCTCACCACTACTATTCAACATAGTGTTGGAAGTTTTGGCCACAGCAATCAGAGCAGAAAAAGAAGTAAAAGGAATCCAGATAGGAAAAGAAGAAGTGAAACTCTCGCTGTTTGCAGATGACATGATCCTCTAATAGAAAACCCTAAAGACTCTTCCAGAAATTTACTAGAGCTAATCAATGAATATAGTAAGTTGCAGGATATAAAATTAACACACAGAAATCCCTTGCATTCCTATATACTAACAATGAAAAAACAGAAAGAGAAATTTAGGAAACAATACCATTCACCCATTGCAACAAAAAGAATAAAATACTTAGGAGTATATCTACCTAAAGAAACAAAAGACCTATACATAGAAAACTATAAAACACTGATGAAAGAAATCAAAGAGGACACAAACAGATGGAGAAACATACTGTGTTCATGGATTGGAAGAATCAATATTGTCAAAATGGCTATTCTACCCAAAGCAATCTATAGATTCAGTGCAATCCCTATCAAGCTACCAACGGTATTTTCCTCTTGACAATCTTGATTCCAGCTTGTGATTCACCCAGGCTGGTATTTTGTACAATGTATTCTGTATATAAGTTAAATAAGCAGAGTGATAATATATAGCCTTGATCGTACTCCTTTCCCAATTTGGAACCAGTCTGTTGTTTCACGTCCAGTTGTAACTATTGCTTCTTGTCCTGCATACAGGTTTCTCAGGAGACAGGTAAGGTGGTCTGGTGTAAATTCTATCTATTAATATTTTGAAATTAATTTATTTCATTTATTTATATTATTTTATTTTACTTATTTACTTATTTATTGTGGTGGGTTTAGCCATACACTGATATGAATCAGCCACGGGTGCACATGTGTCCCACCATCCTGAACCTCCCTCCCACCTCCCTCCCCACCCCGTCCCTCTGGGTTGTCCCAAAGCACCAGCTTTGAGTGCCCTGCTTCATACCTCGAGCTTGCACTGGTCATATATTTTACATATGGTAATATACATGTTTCAGTGTCATTCTCTCATATCTTCCTACCCTCACCTTCTCCCACATAGTCCAAAAGTCTGTTTACATTTGGGTCTTTTTTCCTGTCTTTCATGTAGGGTCATAATTACCAGCTTTCTAAACTCCATATACATGTGTTAATCTACTGTATTGATGTTTCTCTTTCTGGCTTATTTCTTATACTCTGTATAATAGGCTCCAGTTTCATCCACCTCATTAGAATTGAGTCAAATCTGTTCTTTTTTATAGCTAAGAGATATTCCATTGTGTATATGTATCACAACTTCCTTATTCATTTGTCTGCTGATGGACATTTAGGTTGCTTGTGTATCCTAGCTGTAGTAAACAGTGCTGCAATATTTATCAAGTTTTTAAAAGTTATTAAATCATACATTCCTGAAAGAAATCCATATTGCAAAAATTTTATTTTTTTATTTTAGATTGGAGTATAGTTGGTACACAATGTTGTAATAGTTTCAAGTGTACAGCAAAGTAATTCAGTTATACACATATTTATTCTTTTTCAAATTCTGCTCTTCTTTATGTTGTTACATAACATTGAACAGAATGCTAAACAGTAGAAACTTATTGGCTATCCATGTTAAATAAAGCAGTGTGTACATGTCAGTCCCAAATTCCCTAACTGTATCTCTCCCAACTATTTCCTACTGGTAACCATAAGTTTGTTCTCTAAGTCTGTGAGCCTGTTTCTGGTTTGCAAATAAGTTCATTTGTAACTTTTTTTTTTTTTTAGATTCTACATATAAGCAATATCATATGATATTTCTCTACCTCTGTCTGACTTACTTCACTCAGTATGGTGATCTCTAGGTCTACCCACGTTGTTTGCAAGCAAATTTTTAAATTAACCATGTTCATGGCTCTATGGAGCTCACTATTTCCAGACAGTTATTGTATTAAAATCTTAGCTTGGGGTTATGGTACCAGGAGGCTAATCCAAATGGCCATCTGAATTTAGTAATCTCCAATCATTTTTTTGTGGATATATGATACATACCTCATGTATGTGTGCATATATATACAGTAGATTTCTATTATTCTGATTATAGCTCACTTCTCTAAACAGAGCTAAGGAACTTAATAAAAAATGAATATTTAAATGTAGAAAAAAATTTACATTTTCCAAAAATTTACTGATTTTTACCCATTAGAGTTCCTTGGGCATTGGCTTGAGCATGAGACTGATGAGAAATAACTAAATGAAGGAGAATTTAGGAAAACAGTTGTAGGCAGGATCATGGAGCAAAGTGCCAAAAGTTGATGAAGGCAAGTTTCCGCCCCTTCTTTGTCTTCTTGTGGGAAAACCAGAAGGAAATCTATAGCTCCTGGGACGTGGGCTTCATAGTGTAGGGCAGTGCAACAATGAATGTTTATAGTGATGGTCCTGTCATCTAGAAAACATTAAATTATGTTTATTTTGTTCTGATTAAGAAGATGTAAAGGTTTGTTCCAGGTATTTTATGTGAAATGGTTGACATTCCAAGACTCATAAAGAGGCAAACTTTTAATTTTATATATATAGTTGTATATAAAGTTATACTTTATATATCATATATTAAGGTATGTGCATGTTAAGTCACTTCAGTCGTGACTGAACCTTTGTGACCCCATGGACTGCAGCCCCCCAGGCTCCTCAGTCCATGGGATTCTCCGGGCAAGAATTCTGCAGTGGGCTGCAATATCCTCCTCCAGGGGATCTTCCCAACCCAGTGATCAAATCCTCATCTCTTATGTCTCCACCACTGTCAGGCAGGTTCTTTACCACTGGTGCCATCTGGGAAACCCATATAAAGGTACAGTTATATATAATAAAAATAACATTATAAAGCTTTAAGTAAATATGTAGTTATATGTAATTTTATCCATATAGTTATGTATTTAGGATTCAGTCTGAGTTCTCAGAATAACTGAATATAACTTTCCTATGGCCATGAATTCATTCTTTGTCACTCTTTTAAAAGTAAATGCATTGTACTTATCAGCTAAGAAATTTCACCCAGCAGTTTCAGTGCTGGTTTGAATAAACATCTGTCAAAACAGTATCGATTTACCTGCTCTCCCATCTCCACATCCATAAACTCTGTTACACAAGAATGTATTGAGGAATAATTAGTTCATGTTTTTAAAAACAATTTGAAGCTATAAAAGATCACTGCAAATGCTAATTTTGATTATTATCATAATAGCTAAAAGGCAAGAAGAATAATATAATGCAGTGATTCTAACTGCTGACTTAATGCAGATGCCCTCAACCATCTGTGAAAGGGATAAAGAAAAAATCCTTTGGGCCCAACAGCAGAAGCAAGGTAACAATCACAGAACTGAGGAAGGATGGAGTTTCGTGTTAGACAATACTAATTGGATTCTTCACCTTTTGCCTGGCAGAGCATAGTCTCCAAAACAAAGTAATCCTTCCATCTTTAAATATATCCTGAGGTTTCCACAAAATTCTGCTAGACACTAAAACCCATTCTAGAGTAAAATCCAAAGTTTTTGGGACCTGAGATAGCAAAGATGGCAAATTTAGCTTTATGGTAAAATATACCCATTTACCTGCCCTGGGTGTTTCACATCCACAGAATAGGTGTATGTCCCTGTGAAGGTCTCCTCTATTGCACACATGTTGGTAACTTCCACCTGTGTATCCATAACTCGGACATCTCCCCTGAACTCCAGACTCACATGTTCATTGTGATATCAGACAGCTGTTTGATAGCTCCAACTGACAGTCTTACAAGCCTCTCAAATTTCATATATATCTCAAATATAGTGCCTACAATACTCAATCATCAGTTTTTATTTTTTCATTTATTTTTATTAGTTGGAGGCTAATTACTTTACAATATTGTAGTGGTTTTTGTCATACACTGACATGAATTAGCCATGGATTTACATGTATTCCCCATCCCAATCCCCACCTCCCACCTACCCAATCCCTCTGGGTCTTCCCAGTGCACCAGGCCGGAGCACTTGTCTCATGCATCCAACCTGGGCTGGTGATCTGTTTCACCCTAGATAATATACATGCTTCGATGCTGTTCTCTCGAATCATCCCACCCTCGCCTTCTCCCACAGAGTCCAAAAGTGTTCTGTACATCTGTGTCTCTTTTTCTGTTTTGCATATAGGGTTGTCATTACCGTCTTTCTAAATTCCATATATATGTGTTAGTATACTGTAATGGTCTTTATCTTTCTGGCTTACTTCACTCTGTATAATGGGCTCCAGTTTCATCCAGCTCATTAGAACTGATTCAAATGAATTCTTTTTAATGGCTGAGTAATATTCCATGGTGTATATGTACCACAGCTTCCTTATCCATTCATCTGCTGATGGGCATCTAGGTTGCTTCCATGTCCTGGCTGTTATAAACAGGGCTGCGATGAACATTGGGGTGCACGTGTCTCTTTCAGATCTGGTTTCCTCAGTGTGTATGCCCAGAAGTGGGATTGCTGGGTCATATGGCAGTTCTATTTCCAGTTTTTTAAGAAATCTCCACACTGTTCATAGCGGCTGTACTAGTTTGCATTCCCACCAACAGTGTAAGAGGGTTCCCTTTTCTCCACACCCTCTCCAGCATTTATTGCTTGTAGACTTTTGAATAGCAGCCATCCTGACTGGTGTCAGTCACCAGTTTTTTTGCTGTATCTATTACACAATTTTTCCTGTGTGGCACCAACATTCGCCCAGGGCTGTTTCTGATCCCTCTGCCTTTCTCAGCACTTAGGTCTAAATCGATCTTCAAGTCCTATCCACTCAACAACAACACTATCTTGATCCTCTTCTTCTCAGCTGCCACTGCATCAATGACTCTTGCTTAAGTTATTATAATGTCTATGTATAATCTTTCCTAATTTACTACAGCTATTTTCACTACAGCAGCCAGAGCAGTCTTTTAAAAATGTAAGTCTGAACATGTCACACTCCTGTTAAAACACTCTAATGATTCCCACTTCACGTATAGCAAAATAAAGTTAATTTGTCAAGGCCTACAGGACTGCGATCAGGCCCAGCTTCACCTCTCCTGTTCCTTTTCTTGAGTTCCTGCCCCAGCCACACTGGCCTGCTTTAGGTTCTCAAGCACACTGAGCTCTTCCCTTCAAGGTCATCACAAAGGCTGGTCCTTCTACCCGAAACACTCTTTCTTCTGATGGCAGACTTCTCTGATCTCATGACTAATCTCAAATATCTCCTCCCCAGGGCACCTTCTACTAATACAATGCTGTCCAAAACAGTTTTATCATCCCACAACCTTTCCCAATAGTCTCTTACTGCACGCTTTATCTCCTCTTCACACCATCTATTAATAGTGTAACTGATTAGATATTTGCTTGCTCACTTACTTATTTTCTTGTCTCTCCCCAGACTACAAGTTCCCTAGGACTGGGGCCAGCCTCTCCTGTTCACCAGGGTGAGCACCGCACAGTGGACTTGAAGCATGCCTGTGTGGGGGTGCCGATGGGTGTGTGTTTATGGAAAGTAGAGATTCTTCAGTTAAACTGGCTTCTCACTGCACTCAGTTCAGAGGCTGATGCTTAGCTGATAATTAGAAGTCAGAGGGGGTCACTGCAGTGCTTTCTAGGGGGTTAAATGTTCACCATATGCTAAGTCTCCTCTTTTCACTTTCTGTATTCTCTCTCTTCTCCCTTAGAAAATAGCTAGTTCTTCATTTGCTGGGCAAAAGAATGATCTTCCTCCTTTACAGCTCTCGATGGGGCCCTATCCTGAATTGCCAGTCAGTCTGGATGTCCACGTCACTCTCCGCAGCCCAGCTAGCTACCTGTATCACCGTGATCGCTTCCCCCACCTGTTTCCACTGCACTAGTCAAGAAACAACACTCCCTTCCCCTTCTGTCTCTCTTTCTATAGATACTTTATAGGACAGTTTATGCTATTTCAAAAACCTAGAGCAAGTTCCCATCTGCCATCTGTTAAAACATCATTCCTCCTTCATTAAAAAATCTTTTTAAAATTCAAGCTCATTTCAGAAAAAGTATGAGTCTGGGAAGCAGTGAGTCTCAAATTTTGATTCATGTGTCTGATGCTGTTCTCTATATCTACCTGCATCTGCTTAATAAGAGTGGGCTTTCCCTGGTGGCTCAATGATAAAGAATCTGCCTACCAAGGCAGGAGACACAGGTTCAATCCCTGGGTTGGGAAGATCCCCTGCAGAAGAAAATGGCAACCCACTCCTGTATTCTTGCCTGGGAAATCCCATGAACAGAGGAGACTGGCAGGCTACAGTCCACAGGGTTGCAAAAGAGTTGGACACAACTGAGCAACTAAACAAAAACAACTTAATGAGAAAAAAAAATTTTTTAAGTGCCAAGATAGAAAAGTAGAATTGTAGCATTTATATATTGTAAACACATATGACCATATTTATACAGATGCATATTATGTTTGTGACATGCTACAACTTTGCAAAGCCTTTTTTTCCCCAAAATCTTGCAAAGACTAGAACTATGCTTCCTTTCTACATACTGCCTAGCACACTGAAGATACACAATAAACATACATGTGTGTTATAGATGTGATCAAGTACAAATTGCAGGTAAATGCATATGAAATTCAAAGAGAATCTCAGATTGGAAGTTTTTGTTAAACATAACCACTGGTCTATTTCTATTGATTGAGGAGGTATCTCTACACAACAATGTCAAGCTGGCTGATAAATAGCTCTTCTCTTCCTGAAGTATTTAAACATTTTGTGTTCTTAATGAGGCTATACTCACCAATGTAGGATAAAGAAATTTGACACTTCCACAAGGGGGGTATAATACATCATTAATATTAGGCTAGAAATGAAGGAAGCTTTTACCATGTATCTCCCAACACTTTGTCCCAAACCAAACACTATTGTAATTCTGTAAATCACTGACTAGATAGGCATCAGGACCACAGTTTAAAAATGCTGGCAACTGGTAAGAGACCTTGAGTTCATTGTGAGTCAGCAATGGGTTATTAAAGAACCCCTACTTAGAGGAGTCAGCCAGATGAGAGTAAGCACTGATTTCCCTATACTTGTATGCTCTTAATGTTGATCTCCATATTTTAAGAGCAGTTTGGGTAATTTGAAAAAGAGGCTGGAAAAGGAAGATCAAAATTGTGGGTAGGTAGAGTTCTCTGTGCTATGCAGTCATGACCTAAATGGGAAGGAAGTGCAAAGGGGAGGAGATATGTAAATGCATGGCTGATTCATTTTGCTGTACAATAGAAACTAACACAACATTTTAAAGCAACCATACTTCAATAAAAATTAATTTAAAAATTATGAGTAGGATGATAAAGCTCATCAAGAAATAATGAAGCATTTGGATTATTTAATATTCAAAAAAGAATGTAATGGAATGACAACTACTTTAAAAAAGTAGGAGATTTTTATAAAGGGCACTTCCTAAGCTTGCCCCTACTATGAGAACTATATAAGGTGGGAAGTAGACTTATATTGTGATTAAGAGACTTAGAGATAAGAACGATTTGTTGATAGAGATAACATTCAAAAACAGGCTTCTGCAATAAACATTGGGGTATGTCATGCATTGTTTTTTTAAATTATAGTTTTCTCGGGGTATACGCCCAGTAGTGGGATTGCTGAGTCATATTACTTCATGGCAAATACATGGGGAAAAAGTGGAAACAGAGACAGATTTTATTTTCTTGGACTCCAAAATCAGTGTGGACAGTGACTGCAGCCACAAAATTAAAAGATGCTTGCTCCTTGGAAGGAAAGCTATCACAAAACTAGACAGCATATTAAAAGTCAGAGATATCACCTTGCAGATGAAGTTCCAAATAGTCAAAGTTATGGTTTTCCCAGTAGTCACATATGGATGTGAGAGTTGGGCCATAAAGAAGGCTGAGCACCAAAAATTGACGCTTTTGAACTGTGGTACTGGAGAAGACTCTTGAGAGTCTCTCGGACTGCAAGGAGATCAAACCGGTCCATCCTAAAGGAAATCAACCCTGAATAGTCATCAGAAGGACTGATGCTGAAGCTGAAGCTCCAATACTTTGGCAACCTGATGGCCAATTTATTGGATAAGACTGGGAAAGATTAAGGACAAGAGGAGAAGGGGGTGGCAGAGGATGAAATGGTTGGATGGCATCACCGACTCAGTGGACATGAGTTTGAGCAAACTCAGGGAGATAGTGGAATACAGAGAAATCTGGAGTGCTGAAGTCCATGGGATCGCAAAGAGTCTGATACGAATTAGTGACAGAAAAACAGTAACTACAATGGTAGTTTTATTAATAGCTTTTAAAGAAAACTCCTTACTGTTTTCCATCATGGTTGTATCAATTTACATTCCTACCAACAGTGCAAGAAGGTTCCCTTTTCTTCACATCCTCTCCAGCATTTACAGCTTGTAATTTTTTGATGATGGCCATTCTGACTGGCCATTTTTAATGTTGAGGTGACACCACATCATAGTTTTGATTTGGCTTTCTCTAATAATGAGTGATGTTGACCATCTTTTCATGTGTTTGTTGGCTGTCTGTCTGTCTTCTTTGCCAGGACATGGAAGCAACCTAGATGTCCATCAACAGATGAATGGATAAAGAAGTTGTACATGTATACAATGGAATATTGTTCAGCCATGAAAAGAAATGAATTAGAGTCAGTTAAAGTGAGGTGGATGAATCTAGAACTTGTTATAAAGAGTGAAGTAAGTCAGAAAAACAAATATTGCATGTCAATGCATATGTATGGAATATAGAAAAATGGTATCGATGAACCTGTTTGCAGAGCAGGAGTAGACACACAGACATAGAGGATGGTCTTGTGGCCACAGGAGGGAAAGGACAGGGTGGGACAAATTGAGAGAGTATCATTGACATAAAAACACCACCGTGTATATAATGGATAATGGGAAGCTGCTATGTAACACAAGCCTAGCCTGGTGCTCTGTGATGACCTAGAGGGGTGGGAGGCGGAGGTAGGAGAGAGGCTCAAGAGGGAGGGGGCATATGTAAATACCTATGGCTGATTTACATTGTAGTATGGCAGAAATCAACACAACAATGTAAAGCAAATATCTTCCAGTAAAAGAAAGAGGCTTCAATAGACATTAGTACAGTCTCCATACTCAGAAAGCCTAGGAGCAGGATGCATGGTAATCTATCTCAGATTGCTTTGTTATCAGAGAAAACTATCCTAGCAGTTTGCACTTAAGAATTGGTATTCTGTGATTCTTCTTTCAATGACTCTGGGAAATATTTTCCTTAAAAATAACAATTTTTTAATTTCAATAGTATATGGGCTACTATTTTAAAACACTAATACTGATTATTAGAAATCTCTATGATGCAAAGAACGAGCAAGATGTCAAAATGAGGCAGTGAAGAAGGGGGGAGGATAACTTTTCCATGCTTATAGGTTAATTGTAAAGAAAACACATCTCTTTTTCTTCTTTCTCTCATAATTTTGAAGGTCAATTCTGATGCAGCATGAACCCTAAGAGTGAGGAGTTAGGAGCAGTTACCACTGAATTTAAACTCTGGAAAAGTTTAAACATGGAAAGTTTCATAATTGAACTTGTCACAAATATTTCATGCTGAAGAACTGGCATTAATTACACACAGAGATGTCCTCATTGCCAATTTGCAGAACCATTCAAGAGTGATGGGGTCACCCCTACATCATGGATATAAATTCCACTGTCCTCCATCTGGTTCTGACATTTCCTTCCACATAGCATGTGTGCTGGCTCAGTTCCAGGTTGACCTTTATCTTTCCAGTAATGAAGGCTCCGCAGTAATATCGGCAACCACAACAGGAAGTTCCTGAGTTTGACCTTCATCTGGCACAGGAAGGAGATTGTGTGACAACAGTACTCTGCAAAAATGCTGTACTGGTGAATAGGAAGCTACTCATTCACAAAGAAAACGTTTCAGGCTAAGTCACTGAGAATTTAAAGAGTTCATAAAATCTAAGTAAAGACTCCATCAGCAGTAAATGTGTACAATTGTGCCAAGTTACCAAAAATTTCACCCTATTCATGGCAGATATTTTATGGTTATAATCAGGGTGTGCAAAATAAACACAAGTGCATTTATCTAGTTAAGTGCATTTTCAGTTTTGCTGATCTTCAGTTTTTCCATTTGGGAATTTATATTACAGCTGATTTCTGAGACCTTTCCAATTAAAAATTTTCAAGAGGTTCAATTCAGTGACTTCTTTTTGATTAACAGGATGAGTCCAGAGATCACAAAACGCCTTATATATTAATGCTCCTTTAACTACAGTTTCTGCTTGCTTTTTAGCAAGAAAAGTTCATTCAGAAAAGTGATCTGTACAAACATTGTAACAATCCAAAGAAAACATCTCACACATGCCTAGTCACCATGGCCAGCTCAGAGTTAAGGTCCTCACCCTGGAGAAAGAGGAGATAGAGAAAAAATGTGAAACAACAAAAAGATTATCTCCAGTTGGCTTAAAATTTCTAGCAACGATAGGATGATAGGAGGTGTCAGGAAGCATTTAACAAGAGGCTTCCTGTGTGCTGTTTTGGATCTGTCAGGAACCCTCTGGCCCTTATTGATTCCTGAATATTCAGGAATTAAGAGGAGAGGCACGCCTTTCCCGGGACTGAGGAATCCAGGCATTTCTCATTACGGTGATAAGTACCTTTTCCTTTTTATGAGCCATACGGTAAAAGGTGATTGTTTGCAATTCTCTCTCTGATAGGGATCATCTTATGTTTTGTAAGTCTGGAATTTTAATCTTTATCTTTGCTGAAAATAACTACAGTATATATGCCCACGCCATGTTGATTAAAACATCTTTGCTCCATCAGAGCTTTGGTCCCTGTGTCTTTCTTTCTTTTCTCTGTCTCTCTGTCTCTCTGTCTCTCTCTCTCTATTTCTGGCTAATTCCTTGGAGCGCGGAGGCCCGCTGAACTCACTTTCTTCCCCGGGCTTTTAAGACCCTCTCGAGAAGGCGCGCTGTGCCTTCACCCACTCGAGAGGGCGCCTGGTGCCTACGTGCAGCAGCGCGAGCCCTAAGCACAGGTCTCTGTTGGCTTCCTGCGTAAACCAGGGGATATCAGCCTCTTTCTCTCTCTTACTCTCCGGACCACCAGGTTCCGGTCCATTAAAGGACCAACAAAGAGGGATGAAAAAATGATCAAGGAGAGAAGTATTTGAAAAATACTGTTACTTTTCAAATAGTACTGATAAGTGGCATATGTCTGAATTTTGGAAAGAAAAAATCAATTTTTTGACTATTTACACATTTTAAGCATATGGTTTTGTTTCTAAAAAGATACAAATAATTGACTGAAATAAGTTCTTTAATTCAACCACAAGGTCAATGACAATGGTAGCCTAAGCTTTTGCTAACATTTCATGTTGTTTGCAAGAATTAAAGCATACTTCTTTCTTTATCTTTTATGAAGCTTAACTAATTATCACGTAGGTTGCCAGACAGTTAAAATATCCTAAGGACAGAAAAAAGGAGAGTGTTGGTGAGGGTGTGGCGAAAAGGGAACTCTTGTATACTGTTGGTGGGGATGCAAACTGGTGCAGCTGCAATGGAGAACAGTATACGATTTCTTCAAAAGCTAAAAATAGAGCTGTACATTCATCCACCAATACCTATGCTGGCTTTATAGTTAAAGAAAATTAAATCAGTATCTTGAAAAAAAAATCTGCACTCAGGTTTTTTGCAGCAGTAATCGTAATAGCCAAGACATGGAAATAACCTACGTGTTCATCAATGGATGGTTGGAGAAATTGTATTATATACCACAGTTCAGTGGACAAATTTCATTCCTTCCATCCTTGGATATACTCTAAGAGAAAAAAGCCAGGCATAGAAAGAAAAAAACTGCATGGTCCCACTTATATGTGGAATCTGAAAAAGTCAGATACATAGAAAGAGTAGAACAATGATTACCAGCCGGGTGAGGAAAATGGGAGAGATTGGTCAAAGGGCACAGAGTTCACTTATGAAGGATCAAAGAGTCTAGAGATCCAGTGCACAGCAAGACGGCTGTGGTTGGTAAGAGCAGATTTAAGGTGGAAATTTACTGAGTGGATAGATTGTAGGTGATTGCACTGCACACACACAAATGATACGGGGGAGATATGCTAATTCACTTGAACTTGGTGATCATTCCATTATGTACATGTGCATCAAACCATCAAACCATCACCTTAAATATATAAAAATTTTTTAAAGAAAATATAAATGAATGACAAAGCAGGGAAGAGTGAATTAGGAGTATGGGATTCATATTTATGCAGTACTCTATATAAAATAGATAACCAGGGCTTCCCTGGTGGCTCAGTGGTGAAAAACCCACCAGCTGATGTAGAAGATCCCTGGTCTGGGAAGATGCCACTTACTTCGGAGCCGAGCATCACAGCTACTAAGCCTGAGTTCTAGGGCCCAGGAGCTGCAACTACTGAGCCCACGAGTCACAGCTACTGAAGTCTGCACGCCCTAGAGCCCATGCTCCGAAACAAGAGAAGCCGCCACAATGAGACGTCCACGGACCACAACTAGAGAGTAGCCGCCGCTTTCCACGACTAGAGAAAAGCCCACACAGCAATGAAGACCCAGAACTGCCAAACACAGATAAATCATAAAAAAAAATAGACAACCAACAAGGACCTACTGTACAGCATAGGGATCTACACTGAATGCTTTGTAATAACCTATAAGGGAAATGAATCTTAATATATATATATATATATATATATATATATATATATATATATATGAATCACTGTACACCTAAAACTAATACAATATTGTAAATCAGCTATACTCCAGGAAATAAATAAGTAAATTAAATATCATAAAAAATGACAACTAAAAAGAACACAATAATATTCACCTATATTTCATGCCATATCAACATTAGGATACCTCCAAATAAGATAATATACTAAATAGCTTTCAAAACTAGGTTTCTGAAGATTTTTTGAATGTGGATTTTCACGAAAGAGAATTATGGGTGCTGACGTTGGTGGTGTGAACAAGCCAGGCACAAAGAAGAAGGGGCTGGAGAATGGGGCTGAGGTTCAGTGCTGCTGAGAACGCTTGGGGGCAGAGGGCAGAAGCCGGATCAAACTACCCAAGGCACAAAAGAGATGCATTGGCAGAGGTAACTAAGGGATTCTTGACCTGTAAGTTCAAGCATGATAGAATCTAGGTACAATATGATCCTGAATATGAGACTATGTCTACACTCCAGTTCCCCCTACCTCTGCTGTATTCCGGGAAGATTCAGTCACATGACAGCAAAGATGATCCCCAGCAACCCCAGGTTAGAACTAAGGAAACCAGAGGAAAAAGAGACACACTGCCTCCCCCAGCAACCGCATCAATCTGTATCAGTGATGTGTCCATCCCTGAACCAATCGCATCATACAGAAGCACGAGGTAGCCCTGATCAGCCTGGGTGGTGTGCTCCTGCGTCAACGGAAGTGAGGCGGGGTGTTGAATTCTCACTGTAATGACGAAGAGTTGGAGATTTCAGCTCCTAAGAGGAAAATATCACCCCTTTGTCTCTATCCCAGCATCCTCATAACATACACAAGTAGCTGATGTATTCTGCGGGGGTGAAGGTCTTAATCATTCTATTATATGCTGTAATTGCGCTGCCTCATCTTTTTTTCATGTCTTTTGTTCATCTTCTTTTGTTGGAGTTTTAGGTCTTTTATATGTTTCTTACTTATTTATAGGGTCTGCCCCCTCAGAACTCTTCTTTCTTCTTTTCATTCCCTCCGTCACTCTCTCTCTTTTCTTCTCTCTTTCTTCCTCTTTCTCTCTCTCACCCACTCCTGCCCTCCTGTTTCAACCCTCTCTTCCTTCCTCCCTCCCTTCTTCCTTCCTTCCTTCCTTTTTCCCTTCTCTCCTTGTTTGTTCAAAATAACACACGGGTGGCTCAGACAGTAAAGAATCTGCCTCCAATGTGGGAGACCCGGGTTCAATCTCTGGGGTTGGAACACCCCCTGGAGAAGGGAATGGAAACCCACTCCAGTATTTTTACCTGGAAAACACCAGGGACAGAGGAGCCTGGAGGGCTACAGTCCATGGGATTGCATAGAGTAGGACAGGACTGAACGACTAACACTTTCACTTTCATACATTTCAGAGGGCTTCCCAGGTGGCTCAATGGTAAAGAATCTGCCTGCCAATGCAGGAGACGTGAATTCGATCCCTGGGTCAGGAAGATCCCCTGGAGAAAGAAACAGCAATCCACTCCAGTATTCTTGCCTTGGAAATCCTGTGGACAGAGGAGCCTGACGGGCTACAGTCCATGGGGGTCACAAACAGGTGGACACAACTTAGCGACTAAACAAGAACATACATTTCAGAAGTGAAATACAATTGCAAGGCTTAAAACAAAAAATATCCGTGGCTCGCCTCACCTTTCCTTACCAGTTATTTCCACAACCAACAGGTAATCATTTAAAGCTATATTATCTCTTTATTCTGGGCTTTCCTGGTGGCCTAGCTGTGAAGAATCTGCCTGCCAATGCAGCAGATACAGGAGACATGGATTTGATCCCTGGGTCAGGAAGATTCCCTGGAGGAAGAAATGGCAACCCACTCCTGTATTCTTGCTTGGAGAATCGCATGGATGGAGGAACTGGGAGGGCTGCAGTCCATAGGGTCACAAACAGTCAGACATGACTGAGCGACTGAACACATCTCTTTATCCTAATATTTTTTGCTTCCCATTTCTAAATAGCAGGCTTATAAATAGTATATCATTATTTTTTCAGTCACTTCAGTCTCTCAGTCATGTCCGACTTTTTGCGATCCTGTGAATCACAGCACGCCAGGCCTCCCTGTCCATCACCAACTCGCGGAGTTTACTCAAACTCATGTCCATTGAGTCAGTGATGCCATCGAGCCATCTCATCCTCTATCATCCCCTTATCCTCCTGCCCCCAATCCCTCCCAGCATCAGGGTCTTTTCAATGAGTCAACTCTTCGCATGATGTGGCCAAAGTATTGGAGTTTCAGCTTCAGCATCAGTCCTTCCAACGAACACCCAGGACTGATCTCCTTTAGGATGGACTGATTGGATCTCCTTGCAGTCCAAGGGACTCTCAAGAGTCTTCTCCAACACCACAGTTCAAAAGCAGCAATTCTTCTGCACTCAGCTTTCTTCACAGTCCAACTCTCACATCCATACATGACCACTGGAAAAACCATAGCCTTGACTAGACGGACTTCTGTTGACAAAGTAATGTCTCTGCTTTTTAATATGCTATCTAGGTTGGTCATAACTTTCCTTCCAAGGAGTAAGCATCTTTTAATTTCATGGCTGCAGTCACCATCTGCAGTGATTTTGGAGCCCAGAAAAAATAGTCAGCCACTGTTTCCCCATCTATTTGCCATGAAGTGATGGGACCAGATGCCGTGATCTTAGTTTTCTGAATGTTGAGCATTAAGCCAACTTTTTCACTCTCCTCTTTCACTTTCATTAAGAAGCTTTTTAGTTCTTCTTCACTTTCTGCCATAAGGGTGGTGACATCTGCATATCTGAGGTTATTGATATTTCTCCTGGCAATCTTGATTCCAGCTTGTGCTTCTTCCAGCCCAGCATTTCTCATGATGTGCCCTGCATATAAGTTAAATATGCAGGGTGATAGTATACAGCCTTGACGTACTCCTTTTCCTATTTGGAAAAGCAGTATTTCCATGTCCAGTTCTAACTGTTGCTTCCTGACCTGCATACAGGTTTCTCAAGAGGCAGGTCAAGTGGTCTGGTATTCCCATCTCCTTCCGAATTTTCCACAGTTTATTGTGATCCACACAGTCAAAGGCTTTGACATAGTCAATAAAGCAGAAATAGATGTTTTTCTGGAACCCTCTTGCTTTTTAGATGATCCAGCGGATGTTGGCAGTTTGATCTTTGGTTCCTCTGCCTTCTCTAAAACCAGCTTTAACATCTGGAAGTTCACGGTTCACGTATTGCTGAAGCCTGGCTTGGAGAATTTTCAGCATTACTTTACTAACGTGTGAGATGAGTGCAATTGTGCGGTAGTTTGAGCATTCTTTGGGATTGCCTTTCTTTGGGATTGGAATGAAAACTGACCTTTTCCAGTCCTGTGGCCACTGCTGAGTTTCCCAAATTTGCTGACAAATTGAGTGCAGCACTTTCACAACATCATCTTTCAGGATTTGAAATAGCTCAACTGGAATTCCATCACCTCCATTAGCTTTGTTTGCAGTGATGCTTCCTAAGGCCCATTTGACTTCACATTCCAGGATGTCTGGCTCTAGGTGAGTGATCACACCATCGTGATTATCTGGGTCATGAAGATCTTTTTTGTACAGTTCTTCCATGTATTCTTGCCACCTCTTCTTAATATCTTCTGCTTCTGTTAGGTCCATACCATTTCCATCTTTGCATGAAATATTCCCTTGGTATCTCTAATTTTCTTGAAGATATCTCTAGTCTTTCCCATTCTGTTGTTTTCCTCTATTTCTTTGCACTGATCACTGAGGAAGGCTTTCTTATCTCTCCTGGCTCTTCTTTGGAGCTCTGCATTCAAATGGGAATATCTTTCCTTTTCTCCTTTGCTTTTCACTTCTCTTCTTTTCACAGCTGTTTGTAAGGCCTCCTCAGACAGCCATTTTGCCTTTTTGCATTTCTTTTCCATGGGGATGGTCTTGATCCCTGTCTTCTGTACAATGTCATGAATCTCCATCCATAGTTCATCAGGCACTCTGTCTATCAGATCTAGTCCCTTAAATCTTTTTCTCACTTCCACCGTATAGTGGTAAGGGATTTGATTTAGGTCACACCTTTATTTTTTAGATAATGTACATCGGCATCCTACACAGAAGCACATTTTTTTAATCTCTTAAACCACATGCTTTAAAAATGTGTTTTAAATCTCTTAAACCACATCTCTTAAACTTATGCACATCTTACTTCATTCTCACAATATGGTTATATCATAGTTTTTTATTAAGTCAATATTTATTTTTAACAAAATTGTGATTATATATACATTGTTATAGTTCATTCACATAGTACATTTGTAATTATATTTTCTTTCTTTGTAATATGTAATTTTCATTTACTTTTCCTAGTGTTTATATTTGACTGGGATGTTTTTGTTTGTTACTGTTGCTCATTTGTTTACTTGGTTTTGTTTGCTTGCTTAGTCTTCTGTGCATTCATTACTAATAAATCAAACCAATATTGTAAAGGAATTATCCTTCAATTAAAAATAAACAATTAAAAAAATCTCCAAACTCTCAGATTCATCTCAGTACAAACACATCAGATATCTCACCAGTCCATTATGCTCTTCGGGGGAGACTTCCAAGGGGTGGCCTCCAGTTGCCCTGCTCTAACCCAGGGTTGTCCAGCTGAAGGCCTGGCACCTCCCTCCACCAGAAAGCTTGGAATTCCCTTCGCCCATTTCCTTTGTTAAGACCCTCTGTCCTCTGACCCTGCATCTTCTCTTTTATTGTTTACTCTCTAGCTTTGGTGGAGCACTTTCTCAATCCATTTCTTTAGAAAATATAAAAAAAGATAAAGTTTTGAGACCCTGCATGTGTAAAAAGTATTTCTTCTGTCCTCACATTTAGCTGGTGATTTGAGTGTGAAATTGGGTGGATTCTTCAACAGGAAGGCTGTATGGCAGATCTGTTGATGATCTCTTCTGCCCCATTGACTTTGGTTTCACTGCCCAGAGCTCTGATCTGTCAAATGTTAGGACTCCTGGATTGAGCCTCTGCTTTTTAAATATACAGTCTCCTATTTTCCATCATTTTTGTTCCTATTTTATCCTTTGTTCCTACTTTCTGAAAAATGTCTTCAATGTTTTATGTCTATTAGCTGTGCTCTATTTCTGCTACTGTATTTTATATTTCTTTCCATTTTACAGAATAATATACCCGCTTTTATAGCTACTTGGGTATTGTTATTATTATCATTATTACAAAAGCAACATCTTCTAGGAGTCTTCTATGAATAGTGTAGAATTTGTTGATTTTTCTCTCTGTTCTTGTATTGTCTCTGGAGTTCATTTCACAACTTCTGCTTTCCTGATATTTACCTTTGGGTCTCTATATTCATGTTACAAGCTTTTCTCAAATGTCTGATGTTTGTTCCATGCCTCTTTCTTAGCTTTTGATGGTTTGCTGGCCATCTTTGGGTTATTTTGACTTGTAGAGGCACCATCCAATTTCTTCCTGCATTTTCACATTGTGTTCTCTCTATGATTCACCTCTGTGTCTAAATTTCCCCAATTTATAAGGCCACTATCATGTTGGACTAGGGCCCACCCTAATGATCTTATCTTACCCTGATTATCTGCAAACACTTCGCAAAGTTATTTCTAAACAAGGTCACATGTGAACTGAGGGTAAGGGGGAGATATTCAGGCCATAAAACCCAATGCGACATCGTGATGACAGAGAAGAAAATCTGAAGATCTTGATAAGGAAAGAGAGTAGACAGGGTCTGAAGCAGCCTGTGAAAGGCAGGTCTGCAGGTAACATCTCATGAAGGCGTCCAGCTCCTCAGGCCACAGAGGAGGGAATCTCCCCAGGAATGAGCGAGAGGGAAAACCAAGAGGTAGAAATGGTTGATTGATGTCTATCCCTGAATACAGGAGGATTTTACATGGAAAGATCTTACTTTTATTTATAGCTGTCCTATAGTCCGTAGAGTAGCAAAGAGTCAAGCATGTCTGAAGCTACTTAGCATGCACGCATGTCCTCTTATTTCAGGCTTGAATGTTTCATTATTTCTTTATTCTGCATTTGACTAAATCACGTAGTCTTCCCGAACAGAAGGAATTGAATTCTCTGTTTCACAGAGTGAAAGATGTGGAACTCAGATGTTACCTGATTGATCCTTTTGACTACTTCCTGACTCCAGGGCTAAAAAGCAGTGTTCTCCAGCAAAGGAGCTGTCACATCCACTAAATTCCTAGTCCCCGATCTGCATCAGGGTAGAAGCATCAATTTCACCTAAGAATAGTCACCCTTTTCTTCCCCAAAGCAATCATTAGATATAACAATTACCTTCCTTGGATGGACAGGTAATAGATTATCATCATGATGATCCCAGTACAGAATCGATGCTAAGAGCAACAACCTTCCTGGAACATTAGATGTTTTTGTCACATCCAACTTTTGACTTTTTCCCAGTGTATTAAAGGGGCTCCATCATCTTTACTCTTTATTTGAAATTTTATTTCATCAGAATTCTGGTATTCGTCTAGATGGTTCAACACTAACCACTTTTGCTAGTGTTGTGGATTAGTAGTACATATTTGCAAATAAAAATAACACAAACAATAATAATAGCAATACTTAGGACCAAAGATAAATAAGTATTTTGAGATTAAATGAGTAAATTTTCAGGGATGTAGCAAGAGTATCACTTACTTGTTACTGTTAATTAGGAAGAAAATAAGATTTTTTATTTTTTTTTTAAGTAGTAAGGATTGAGAATGTCTGTAAGCTACATTATTAAAATCCATTTTGTTTATGTAACACCTTTCATTGCCTCTCCAGACATCTTTTTTTTCCTTTCTCCAAGTCAATCTTCTACTTTTCTTGAGAAGGATGAAATGATCCAATGTGACTTCTCTTTCCCCTTCCCTTTGACCTCTAAGCTGGAGCATGGCAATCTTCCTGGAGGGGAAGACAAAAGACCAAGTCTTGATACTGTATTTGTGAGCAAGTACACTGGTTTTAATATCATCTTATTTGGCACCAATGAAAAAAAATTATTCTAAAGATCACTTATTTACATTTTAAATAATGTTAAGAAAAAGCCATTCCTCACTTTAAAGATGATGGTGATGATTGTGATTCTTTTTTTTAATGTATATTTTATTGAAGGATAATTGCTTTACAGAATTTTTCTGTTTTCTGTCAAACCTCAACATGAATCAGCCTTGTTGTAGCTTTGATGATAATTCTAGAAGTAAGAGACAGGGCAAAAACTCCTCCAATTGACATGATCCTTACATTTCGACAGACTCCCTATTTTTCATATTTATTTCTCTCTGCCAAAAAACTATGTTCTGCTTCCTCTTCAAAGTTGTGTTCTAAACATCCTAACCTGTCTCTATAAAAATTTGACCCATGGGGAGTTACCTGGTGGTCTAGTGGTTAAGATTCCATGCTTCCACTACAGGGGGCACAGGTTCAATCCCTGGTTGGGGAACTAAGTTCCTGTGTGTCACATGACTTGGCCAAAAGATGAGAAATTGACCCATGAATTACCCACTCTTTCATAGTTTAAATATTTACCTTTAAATACATTCTACCACCTTCTCTGGCAAGTCTACAGATAATAGATTTTTTTATTGAGATATATTTGACATATGATATTATATTAGTTTCAGGTATAAAGCATAATGATTTGACATTTGTATATTTTGCAAAATGAACACCACAATCCATCTAGTTAACATTCATCACCATATATAGTTACAAAATTTCTTTTCCTGCAATGAGAACTTTCAAGACCTACTCTCTTAGCAACTTTCTAATATACAGTGTAATAGTATTAACTACAGTCACCATGCTGTGTATTACATCACTATTTCTTTAGGGACAGAGGCAGCCTGTGAGTTGTCAGGGGGAGATTGAGAGGCTAGTGCTCCATCTATTCACCACCTACAACAGCAGAAAGGCTTTCACACATCTTGGATTTGAGGTTTCAGGTACTTTTTTTTTTTTCTTCTGAAATGAAATTTTCACAGCTAGAAGTCTGACCCAGCAGACAGATATGTTATATCTTCTCTACATTCTTCCCTCTTTAATAAGATTTTACCCATTAGAAATAATTCATTAGCTTGCTTCACCTCCAAATTATCTACAAACTTTACTGATCTCTATTACTATTGTTATTTTTGTTTCTTCTCCATCTTCTCTCTTCCTCCTCCTTTTTTCCTCTTCCTTCCTCTTTTTCTTCTTTACATTTTTTGTCTGATTCCTCCCATGAGAATATAAGCTCCATGAGAACAGGGATTTTGTTCTGTTTTCCCCTCAATATATTACCTGATGCTTAGAATGTGTGTGCATGCATGCTAAGTTGCTTCAGTTGTGTCCGACTCTGTGACTCTGTGGACTGTAGACCTCCAGGCTCCTCTGCCCATGGATTCTAGAGGTAAAAATACTGGAGTGGGTTGCATGCCCTCCTTCAGGCGATTTTCCCAACCAAGGGATAGAACCTGCATCAGCTGGGGCTCTTCACTTGCAGGCAGATTCTCTACTGCTGAGCCACTGGGGAAGCCCATACCTAGAACAATAACTGACAAAAAGCCAATACATACTTGCCGGGGAAAACAAAAGACAAAGTATTAGAAAGAATAGTTTCTTTCTGCAGTCCATGGGATCGCAAAGAGTCAGACACGACTAAGTGACTGAACTGAACTGATTAGAAAGAATATAACATTTAAAGAAACAGAAACAAAAATAACTTATTTTCAAATATCACAAATTATCTATCTATCCAAAGCTAACATTTGAGTGAGGTCCTTTTCTTCTCAGATATATACCATATATTCTTCCAGAAGCTCATAGTCCTGAGAAGACAGAAATATAAATTAGGATACAATACAATACACTAACTACTATTACTAAAAAAAAAAAAATTGTGAAGCAGAAAAGATAAGTAATTAATTCTGCCTGACAGAGTTAGAAGGTATAATAAAAACTGAACTTAAAAGTAGAACTTGCAGTTTTCTATGAAATATTTTAAAGAAAATCCTGAAATTTGCTATCACCCTGCTATATAACTATTTTCTTATTGTAATAAATAGTATTAATCAAAATGTGGCCATAATTCTGAAACAGGGCATGTCAAAGATCACTGCACCCATTTCTTTTCTGTGACATGTTTGCATGTTTTCACTAAAAAAGGGAGACTATAATAAGATACAAAATGTTCTTTAGTAACATAAACATAGCTATGAGATTGAGTTTGAGGTATTAACAATGCCTTAAAATGTGCCAGATTTTGAGGTAATTAAGTTGGTTGGCTCATGAGGTAACCTGCCAGGATTATATGTTATAGGTATTACTGATACTGTGAACCACTGTGAAATCAGATAACTTTAAAATGATGTATCAGAAAGTCACAGGCAAAGAGTAATTGTGAGTATGGAAGCCCAGGTTTTATATTCCAGATCTTATAGTAAATATGGAGATGTTTCCACTCTTGTCTGTAAGATGGGGCTAATGGGGACTTCCAGTGGTTAAGACTCTGCACTACCAATGCAGGGCATGCAAGTCTGATCCTTGGTCATGAAACTGAGATCCCATGTGACATGTGGTGTGGCCAAAAAATGAAAAATAAATAAAAATTTAAACAAAATGGAGAAACTACAACAGAATTTGAGATAAAAGCAGAAATCAATGAATCAGGAAACAAAAAAAAATTAAAATAAAGCAAACAAAAATGCAGGACTGCTAATAAGTCCAAATTTCCCTCTTAAAGTTCCATTTTCCAGGCTAATCCCTTCTATTAGTTTAATGATTCACTTGAAACTTTGCCTCCTGATAAGAATTAATGGGATTAACACTGAAGGAGGATGTGAATAGTCTCATCAGAAACCACAGCTTCTGCCCTTTTATCCCCTAAAAATAGACATCATCTCCAGTGGCTAGGGTTGGGAGCCTGAAATTCTCTGCATTTTATATATTTTTTATTCCACAAACCAAACATAAACAAAACCAGAACGGCACCCAAGATTGTTCAGTTTTCCACCCCTAAACCTAAGACCAATAATATAAAGGTCATAGCTTGGGCATTTATCCAATGAGGAACAAGTGGACAAGAGATGGGAATACCAGACCACCTGACCTGCCTCCTGAGAAATCTGTATGCAGGTCAAGAAGAAACAGTTAAAACCAGACATGGAACAACAGACTCCTTTTCCAGACTGGGAAAGGAGTACATCGAGGCTGTGTTTTGTCACCCTGCTTATTTAACTTATATGCAGGGTACATCATGCAAAATGCCAGGATGGATGAAGCACAAGCTGGAATCAAAATTGCTGGGAGAAATACAAAAAACCTCAGATAGGCAGATGACACCACCCTAATGGCAGAAAGTGAAGAGGAACTGAAAATCCTCTTGATGAAAGTGAAAGAGCAGAGTGAAAAAGTTGGCTTAAAACTCAACATTCAAAAATCAAAGATCATGGCATCTGGTCCCATCACTTCATGGCAAATAGATGGGGAAACAGTGACAGGATTTTCTTGGGCTCCCAAATCACTGCAGATGGTGATGCAGCCATGAAATTAAAAGAAACTTGCTCCTCAGAAGAAAAACTATGACCAACTTAGACAGCATATTGAAAAGCAGAGACGTTACTTTGCCAACAAAAGTCTGTCTAGTCAAGGCTATGGTTTTTCCAGTGGTCATGTGTGGATGCAAGAGTTGGACTATGAAGAAAGCTGAGTGCTGAAGAATTGCTGCTTTTGTACTGTGGCGTTGGAGAAGACTCTTGAGAGATCCTTGGGCTGAAAGGAGATCCAACCAGTCCATCCTAAAGGAGATCAGTCCTGGGTGTTCACTGAAAGGACTGATGTTGAAGCTGAAACTCCAATACTTTGGCCACCTGATGAGAAGATTTGACTCATTGGAAAAGACCCTAATGCTGGGAAAGATTGAGGGCGGGAGGAGAAGGGGACGACAGAGGATGGATGGCATCACCAATTCAATGGACATGGGTTTGGGTGGACTCTGGGAGCTGGTGATGGACAGGGAAGCCTGACGTGCTGCAGTCCATGGGGTCGCAAAGAGTCAGACACGACTGAGCAACTGAACAGAACAGAACTGAACTGAACTAAGTGGACATGAAAACTCTTCAACCAGTTTCTGATCTTGAAGACATGAAATGTTCATACCATTGAAATGAAATGAATCAAGATGATATATGATCTGAACCAGAGTGATGGCCTCTCAAATGTTGAGTAGATTAAAAACCAGGGATAATGATAATGAGCAGGGAGGTCCAGTTGCTGCTGTTCAGTCACTGAGTCGTGCCCGACTCTTTGTGACCCCAGAGACTGCAGCACAGCTGGCTTCCCTGTCCTTCACCATCTCCCAGAGCTGGCTCAAACTCGAGTCGACTGAGTCAGTGGAAAGGCAAAAGTCATATGGGAAGGAATGAGAGGCTTGTTGTGACAGAAGTGAAGGATATGGAAGACAAGACAAGAGTAGGTTGTAGCAGGCATTGTATGCCAGTATAATGAGTGTGGAATTTGCATTGCATATTAACTTATGTGCTGTTTATTATTGCTGGGCAGCAAGCTGAGTGTTTAAATGACTTCCATCAAGGGCTGTGGAGGTTCAATAAGAGAGAGTATTGAGGCACACTGGGAGTATTCCCCAAGACCAATCTCACTTCTGTCTCTTCCTCTCCATTTTGCCAAAGGCTGGGTGCAGCCTCAAGATGTTTTCTGCACAAATAGAGACAGAAATAGGGATAAAGAGTTTGCTTTAAGACTGAAAATAATTTTGCAGAATACCTACATGTAAATGAATGATCTGGGGCACAAAAACTTGTAGCTGGACTAGAAGAGAATGAGTTGGCAATCCATCAAATACACCAATTTATTGCAAATTAAGAATAAAATATTATAGCAAAAAAAGTTACTGTGGGTTAGGGATCAGTAAGCTTTTTGGAAATGGTCAGATGATCAATATTTTAGCCTTTGAGAGCCACACAGTCACTTTTGCAATTTCTGAACTCAGTTGCTGTAACATGAAAGTAGCCATCAACTACACACAAAGCCAGTACGTGATAGACGCTGCAATTGGAATTTTACATAATTCCTACATGTCACAAAATTTATTCTTCCTTTGATTTTGTTCAACCATCTAAAAATGTAAAAATCATTCTTAGCTCCTGGGCAGTTTGTCATCGAGTTGCTTGCAAAATCCTGATGCAGGAAGGCTCCTTCAAGAGCTTCCTTTCTGCTTTGCCTCCAGCAGTTTTCTTTGGCCTTAAAAGTCTTTTCTCCCCCTTGAATATGAAACAACTATACATAGAATATTGAAAACATACAGATAAAATATAATGTATTATTCTATATATTTGGTTGGCTAACATTATTGGATAAGAATAAAAATGGATTGTTCACAAAAATTGAGGGGGAATGTTTCAACTACAAAAAAAAGTCAATAATGATCTCTTTTAAAAAATTATAATGTAGCATCAGTTATATATTTAGAGGAATTCCATAAATATATATACTTTTAAATCCTGTAACCATTTAGATTGTATTCCCTGAAATGATTTATCCCTTATCACAAAGCCCTCAAACAGCAGACTACAAATGGGGTCACCTGGATAGATTCTATTTTAGTGCAGCAGGAAGAGGCAGAGATGTCCCAGTTTAGTCAATCCTGTTTTTGGTTCTGCAGGTCACACACCAGTCCTTCAGTTCATGAATATGCTCTCTATTTCTGGAATAAAAGCCTACCTTTCCTGTAGAGCACTTCAACCATGTCAACTCGGAGAGGAAAGAACTGATGGGACTGATTTCTCTGCTGGATGTTGTGAGCAAGACAGCATAAAACTGACAAGCCTAAAGATTCAAATGAAATATGCCAATTAAAGTGCAGATGAACTGTGAAGGCTAGTACCACTAGCAACATATATACACACACAAAAAAAAAAAAAAAAGAAAGGAAGAAAAGAGCATAAATGTGACCAATGTCACACAAGAAAGAGCGTGGGAAAGAACTTCAAATGAGGGGTTTTCAAACTCTAAAAGGAGGTTACAGACAACAGGATGAAGATGAGAGATAGCATAAGCCTAGAATAAACAATGTACCCCACTAATGAGATAGCACTGCAATAATTCGTCCCAAAAAACCTTTTAGAGGGTAAGAGGCAAGGAACAGCTTCTTTATAAGATTGCCTGATTCATCTCAGAATAATATTTTCATTTTCCTGAAGTCATCTTCAAAAATCTATTTCAGTGTGCAGTTCACCCTTGAATATGTGCATGGGCCTACTTATATGTGAAATTTTTTTTGATAAGTAAGTGTATTTCCATTGCCCACAGTACCCCCTCCTTCAATTGCATTTATTTGTTCTTTTAAATTGCAGGAATATAAGAAGAAAAACATGAACAAACTCAATTCAATAATGTAGATACCAAAGTATGATAAATGACTCATAGAAAGATGAAGAAAAGGCAGCAGTGATAAGCAAAGACAGGAATACTTGGAAAATGTAAGTGAGCAAGAAATCCTAAAAGTCTTAAGTCAAAAAACTGAATGCATACTGCATTCAGTGGGCAGGTACATTGGCTTTTGCCAGGATCTTGTTGATTCACACAATATTTAAAATTTATGAGTTAGTTACCAACGTAAACAAACCTGAAGATTTTACATAAAATTAGAGCTTTCTGATTCACTTGAAGTTCTGTAGATCTAGCCCTTACTTCTCTGAATGATTTGTGCAGTTATCCTCACTGTGTCTGAAATTCCTCATCCACTAAACGGGAACAACAATATACCTCGTTTTATAAGACTTTTGTTGAAGATTAATTGACAATATACTGAAAGTACTTGGAACAGTACTTAACACAGTGTATGTAACACATATTTAGTATCAGTAGTAACATGTTTTATTAGGGCTTCCCTGACGGCTTAGCAGTAAACAATCCACCTGCCAATACAGGAGACATGGGTTCAATCCCTGGGTCAGGAAGATCCCTAGGAGAAGGAAATGGCAACCCACTCCAGTATCTTGCCTGGGAAACCCCAGGGACGGAGGAGCCTGGTGGGGTACAGTTCACGGGGTCGCATAGAGTAGGACACAACTTAGCAACTAAAACAGCAACAACATTAGTAGTAACAGTACTTGCTGCTTGCTGCATTTGACAAACTGAGGCTTGGAATTCTTGAGGTGAGTATTGAAAAGGACACAGGAAAATAATGTACACTGATCAGCAAGATGTATATTGTGAAGTACAGAAAACAATTGAGTTATGCAGACTTCCAACCTAATGATTTCCTTTAAGAAAGCATTGCATGTGCTCAACAAAATGAAAAGCCCTTTAGAAGCATCTTCAGCTTCAAAATTCTGTGCACATTGAAGTAACTAATCACAAGGAGGCATAAAATTCACCTTGAAAGTAACTGAAAAACGTGCTTCAAAATATGTCAGTAGTATTCAAGTGAATCTTTTTTTTTTTTTTAATTGAGGTAACACTAGCTTTTCATACAGTTCATGGTCAAAAGTGAGAGTTGGACCAAAAAGAAGGTTGAGGGCTGAAGAATTGTTGCTTTCAAACTGTGCTGCTGGAGAAGACTCTTGAGAGTCCGTTGGACTGCAAGGAGATCAAACCAGTCAATCCTAAAGGAAATCAACCCTGAATATTCATTGAAAAGATTGATGCTGAAGCTGAAGCTCCAATACTTTGGCCACCGGATGCAAAGAGCTAACTCATTGGAAAAGACCCTGATGCTGGGAAAGATTGAGGGCAGGAGAAGGGGACGACAGAGGATGAGATGGTTGGATGGCATCACCAGCTCAGCGGACATAAGTATGAGCAAACTCCAGGAGACAGTGAAGGACAGGGAAGCCTGCTGCACTGTAGTCCATGAGTTCACAAAGAGTTGGACGCTACTTAGTGACCGCACAACAACAACACTGGCTTATAACAGTACGTGCTTCATGTGTAAAACACTATACTTCTCCTTACACTGCAGGGTGCTCACCGCCTGGTTTGGCGTCCATCCATTGCCATACGGTTAACCCCTTTTACCCACTACACCTCCTTCCCACTCCCCTTTTACTTCGGTGACCACCGTTCTGCTCCCTGGCTTTTGTTTGTTCATTTATTTTTTTTAAATTCCACGTACAAGTGAGGTCATACGGTATTTTTCTTTCCCCATCTGACTTATATCATTAGTATAAAACCCTCAAGGCCCATCTATGTTGTCACAACCGGCATGATTTCATCTTTTTATGACTGAGCAGTATTTCAGTGTGGAATCTGTTCATCCATAGATGGACAGTGAGGTTGTTCCCGTATCTTGGCTATTGTAAACAATGTTGCAACGAACACTGAGGTGCATGCATAGTTTTGAATTAGGGTTTTCATATCTTCAGATAAATACCCAGAAGTGAAACAGCTAGATCATACAGTAGTTCTATTCTTAATATTTTGAGGACTCTCCATATTGTTATCCACATTGGCTGCACCAATATACATTCCCATCAACAATTTATGAAGGTTCCTTTTGCTCCACATACTGTCCAACACTTGCTGTTTCTAATATTTTTGGTAACAGCTGTTCTTATGGATGTGAGGTGATATCTCATTGTGGTTTTGACTTGCATTTCCCTAATAATTAGTGATGTTGAGCATCTTTTCAAGTGTCTTTGAGTCATTTTTCTTCTTGGAAAAATTCTTATTTAGATCCTCTGCCCATTTTTAACTAGCTTGGGTTTTGTTATTGCTGATGTTCTTGAGTTGTGTGAGTTCTTTGTGTATTTTTGACATTAATCTTTCATTGGTTATATGATTTTTGAGTAATCTCCCATTTGGCAGGCTGTCTTTTCATCTTGTTGATGCTTTCTTTTTCTGTGTGGAAGCTTTGTAGTCTGGTGCAGTCCTGTTTATTTATTTTTGCTTGTCTCCCTTGCCTGAAAAGACAAATCCAGAAAGATTGCTAAGACCAATATCAGAGAATGTATCGCTTATGTTTCTTCTAAGAGTTTTATGGTTTCAGGTCTTATATTCAAGTCTTTAATCCATTTTGAGTTAGTTTTTGTCTATGGCTTGGGATAGTGTTTCAGTTTCTTTCTTTTGTTTGTGACGGTCCCATTGTCCCAGTATCATTTACCGAAGAGACTATCTATCTCCATCGTATATTCTTTGCTCCTTTGTTGTAAATTAGTTGTCAGTATCTGTATGCACTTATTTCTGGGCTCTCTATTCTATTCCATTGATCCATGTGTCCGTTTTCTGCCAAAACCATGCTATTTTGGTTTAATATAGCTTTGTAGTGGGCTTCCCAGGTGGTGCTAGCAGTAAAGAGCCTGCCTGCCAATGCAGGAGATGTAAGAGACACAGGTTTGATCCTTGGATTGGGAAGATCCCCCGGAGTAGGGCATGGCAACACCCTCCAGTATTCTTGACTGGAGAATCCCATGGACAGAGGAGCCTGGTGGGCTACAGTCCATAGGACTGCAAAGAGTTAGACACGACTGAAGCGACTTAGCACTCACTCAACTTTGTATTATAATTTAAAAGCAGAGTGTATGATGCTTCTAGCTTTGTTCTTTTTTCTCAGAATTGCTTTGGTTATTTGCAGTCTTTTATGGTTGTAAATAAATTTAAAATTTTCTGTTCTATTTCTGTGGAAAATGTTTTTAATTGGGTTTTTAATGGGTTTTTAATAGGGATTGCATTGAATCTATAAACTATTATAGGAAAAAATGGATATTTTTAACAGTTTAATCCTTCTAATCCATGAGCACAGAATACTTTCCCATTTTTGTGTCTTATTTTTCAACAATATCTTATCATTTCTGGTGTTGTTTTTAGTGTTTAAATTTATTCCTGGTATTTTTTCATTTATGGAGACTGTAAATGAGATTTTTTTCTTGTTTTATTGAAATATAGTTGATTTACAGTGTTGTGCTAGTTTCAGGTAAACAACAAAGTGATTTAGATATGTGTGTGTGTGTGTGTGTGTTTGTGTACACACACGTATTCCTTTTCAAATGCCTTTTTGTCATAACATCTGATTATGGTTCGGAAAAAATTGAGTGACTGACGTTCTCTGAAAAAATATATTGACTCTGTGTGTGTCAGTTGTTCAATCGTGTCCGACTCTGTGACCCCATGGACTGTAGCCCGCCGGGCTCCTCTGTGCATGGGATCCTCCAGGCAAGAACACTGGAGTGGGTGGCCATGCCCTCCTCCAGGGGATCTTCCCCACCCAAGGATCAAACCTCGGTCTCCCGCATTGAAGGCAGATTCTTTACCACTGAGCCATAGGGAAGCCTCTGTAGACTGCAGTTATTGGGGGCAGGGATGGTAGGTGGCAGCTGGTAAGTTAAATTACCCTATTTTCTATTCTGAAAAAGACAAAAAGTCCCACATCCAGCCTGATTATAGAGATGAATGTTCCCCAAATGACTGAGAATAAACACAACAAGCAAGGCAGAAGCTGTAAAGCTAGGGGCATGTAACAGGCTCTGGGGAAAAGTCTCAGAAATACTCAGAGTGGCAAAAAGAAACATGTGACTGGAATCTGAAGTTCTTTTCAGTTGTCTTGGTCTTTTGCTCCATGCTTACGGATGCGCATGAAAGCGATGTAATGGAAACCCCCTTTTTGTCAATAGGTGCTACTCTGTAGAGCCCCTGCACTTCCTCCTCTGTAAACCGGTTTCCCCTTGTGGCCAGTTGCTCTCTCAAGCAGTCTTCCTGAATGGTGCCAGTTGCTTCTTCATCAAAGTAAGAAGCAAAAGCGTTTCTGATGACATCTTCTGGATCTGCACCATTTAACTTTTCACCAAACATTGTGAGAAACATGGTAAAATTTGTGGAGCCTCATCCAACGTGGCATCCAGATACTCATCAGTTGGAGTTTTTCCCAGGGAGGCAAGCATATCACGCAAGTCTTCGTTGTTGATGAAGCCATTTGTGTTCTAAACGATCATGTTGAAGGCCTCCCTGAACTCCTGAATCTGTGACTGGATGAACATGGACACCACATTGGAGGCTGTGCACTGGGGGTGCTTCTTGGTCTTTGCTCTTTTGCTCAACATGGTGGCAGTTAAATCCCTGCTCAGCTGCAAGAATCCGAAAGCGTCAGGGATCCCTTTGCTGCCCTGGCACTGCTACCAGATCACTTCCCTGAATGGTTTTTCATCATAGACTATTATGAAATATTGAATCCAGTTCCTCGTGGTATACATATATATATACATTGTTGTTTATCTATTTTATATATAATCATGTATATCTGTTAACCCCAAGTTCCTAGTTTATCCTCCCCACCCTGTTCGCCTTTGGGGACCACATATTTGTTTTCTATGTCTGTGAGTCTGTTTCTATCTTGTAAATAAGTACATGTGTATCATTTTTAGGTTCCACATATAATATTTGCCTTTCTCTGTCTTACTTACTTCACTTAGTATGATTATCTCTAGGTCCATCCATGTTTCTGAAAATGGCATTATTTCATTTTTTTGTCTGAGTAATATTTCACTGTATATATAGACCACATCTTCTTCATCCATGCATCTGTTAATGGACACTTAGATTGTTTCCATGTCTTGGCTATTGTAAATAGTGCTGCTGTGATTATTGGGGTGCATGTCTATTTTAGAATTATAGGTTTGTCTGAGTGCCCAGAAGTGGGAGTGCTGGATCACACAGTAGCTCTATTTTTAGTTTTTAAGGAACTTCCATACTATTTTCCATAGAATAGGAGGCTTCCCTTTTCTCCACACCCTCTCTTCAGTTCAGTTCAGTTCAGTCACTCAGTGGTGTCTGACTCTTTGTGACCCCATGGACGGCAGCACAGTTCCAGGACAGCCCCTGTCCATCACCATCTCCCGGAGCTTGTGCAAACTCATGTCCATTGAGTCAGTGATGCCATCCAACCATCTCATCCTCTGTCCTCCCCTTCTCCTCTTGCCTTCATTCTTTGCCAGCATCTGGGTCTTTTCCAAGGAGTCAGTCCTTCGCATCAGGTGGCCAAAACATTGGTGCTTCAACTTCAGCATCCATCCTTCCAATGAATATTCAGGACTGATTTCCTTCAGGATGGACTGGTTTGATCGTCTTTCAGTCCAAGGGCCTCTCAAGAGTCTTCTCTAACACCACAGTTCAAAAGCAGCAATTCTTTGGCTTTTGGACCTTCTTTATGGTCCAACTCTTACATCCATACATGACTACCAGAAAAATCTTAGCTTTGTCTGGATGGACCTTTGTCAGCAAAGTAATGTTGCTGCTTTTTAATATTCTGTCTAGGTTGATCATAACTTTTCTTCCAAGGAGTAAGTGTCTTTTAATTTCATGGCTGCAGTCACTATCTGCAGTGATTTTGGAGCCCAAGAAAATAAAGTATGTCACTGTTTTCATTGTTTCCCCATCTATTTGCCTTGGAGTAATGGGACCGCATGCCATGATCTTCGATTTTTGAATGTTGACTTTTAAGCCAACTTTTTCACTCTCCTCTTTCACTTTCATCAAGAGGCTCTTTAGCTTCTCTTCACTTTCTGCCATAAGGATGGTGTCATCTCCATATCTGAGATTATTGATATTTCTCCTGACAATCATGATTTCAGCTTGTGCTTCATCCAGCCTGGCATTTCACATGATGTACTCTGCATAGAAGTTAAATAAACAGGGTGACAATATACAGCATTGACATACTCCTTCCCCAATTTGGAACCCGTCCATTGCTCCATGTCTGGTTCTAACTGTTGCTTCTTGACCTGCATACAGATGTCTCAGGAGTCAGGTAAGGTGTTCTGGTACTCCCATTTCTTGAAGAATTTTCCACCATTGTTGTGATCCACACAGGCAAAGACTTTGGTGTAGTCAATAAAGCAGAAGTAGATGTTTTTCTGGAACTCTCTTGCATTTTTGATGATTCAACAGATGTTGGCAATTTGACCTCTGGTTCCTCTGCCTTTTCTAAAACCAGCTAGACCATCTGGAATTTCTCAGTTCATGTACTGTTGAAGCCTGGCTTGGAAAATTTTGAGCATTACTTTGCTAGCATGTGAAATGTGTGAAATTGTGTGGTAGTTTGAACACCTTCTTGAGTATTTATTATTTGTAGACCTTTTGATAATGGCAATTCTGACTGGTGTGAGGTGATACCTCATTGCAGTTTTGATTTACATTTCTTTAATAATTAGTGATGTTGAGCATCTTTCCAGGTGACTGTTGGTCATCTGTATGCCAAAGCAATCCTGAGGAAAAAGAACACAAGCTGAAGGCATAACCTTGCCAGACTTTAGACACTACTACAAAGCTACGCTAATCAAAACACAGTACTGGCAAAAAAAAAAGCAGACATATTCATCAATGGAACAGAATAGAGCCCAGAAATAAACCCACACACCTAAGATCATTTAATCTTCAACAAAAGAGGCAAGAATATACAATGAGAAAAACTAGTCCTTTCAGCAAGTGTTTTTGGGAAAGCTGAATGGCTTCATGTAAATCAATGAAGTTAGAACACATCCTCACACCATATACAAAAATAAACTCAATATGGTCTGAAGACTTAAATATAACACAGCACATAAAATTCCTAGAAAAGAACAGAGGCAAAACATTCTGTGTGATAAATCATATCAATGCTTTCCTAGATCAGTCTCTAAAGGCAAAGGAAATAAAAGCAGAAATAAATAAATGGAACCTAGTCAAACTCACAAGCTTTTGCCAGGAAAGGAAACCATAAAGAAAATGAAAAGACAATGTATGGAATGGGAGAAAATATTTGCAAATAATGCAATCAAGTGCTTAATTTCCAAAATATACAACAGCTCATAGAGCTCAATAAAAAAAAGAGAAATATTCAAAAACTGAACAGAACACCAAAATAGACATCTCTCCAAAGAAGATATAGAGATTGCATTCTTAATTTCTTCATTCTGCTAGTTTGTTTTTAGTGTATAGAAATTAGACAGATTTTTATATTGACTTTCTACCCTGAAATTTTACGGTATTCATTTATCATTTCTATCAGTTTTTGGTGGAGACTTTAAAGTTATACATGTGTGTGTGTGTGTGTGTGTGTGTGTACAAGCTAAGTCACTTCATTCATATCCAACTCTTTGTGACCCTATGGACTGTAGCCTGCCAGGCTCCTCTGTCCATGGGAGTCTCCAGGCAAGAATACTGGTTTGGGTTGCCATGTATCCTTCAAGGGATCTTCCCAACCCAAGGATCAAATCCACATCTCTCATACCTCCTGCATTTCCAAGCAGGTTATTTACCACTAGCAACACCTGGGAAGACATTATATATATACTATATATATATATATAATGAATATATTATATATATATTATAAAATATGTACATAATATGAGTATATATATATATATTCATGTTATCTGCAAATGATGACAGTTTTACCTCTTCATCCAAGTTTGGATGCTTTTCTTTTCCTTTGCCTAATTACTATGGTTAAGACTATGTTGAATAAGAGTGGCAAAAGTGAGCATCTCTGTCTTTCTCTAGATCTTAGAGGGATAGCTTTCAGTTTTTCACCATTGAGTATGAAGTTAGCTGTGGATTTCTCATATATGAGCTTTAGTATGTGGGATATACTCCTTATATACTGTTTGTTGACAGTTTTATCATGAATGAGTATTGTATCTTGTCAAATGCTTTTTCTGTACCTCTTGAGATGATGTTGATTTTTATATTTCATGTTGTTAATCTGATTATCATGCTAGTTACTTTGCAGATTTGAACCATCCTACATTTATGGACTAAATCCCTCTTGATCACAGTCTATGATACTATAATATATTGTCATATTTGGTTTGCTAATATTATGTTGAGGTATTTCCGTCTCTGTTCCTTAGAGATATTGACCTGTAATTTTGTATGCGTGTGCTGTATTTATCTGGTATTGGTATAAAGATGGTGCTAGCTTTGCAAAATGACTTAGGAAACATTCCCTCCTATTCAATTTTTTGTAAGAACTTGAGAAGGATCGGTTAAATCTTCTTAAAATGTTTTGTATAATTCACTGTGAAGCTATTGGGTACTGGGGTTTTGTTTTTTGAGAGTTTTTTTTTTTTAATTACTGCCTCAATCTCTTCACTAGTGATGAGTCTGATTGGATTTTCTGTTTCTTTATGATTCAGTCTTGAAAGGTTGTATGATTCTAAGAATTTATCTATTTCTTCTATGTTGACCAATTTGTTGGTGGAGAGCTGATCATAATATTCTCTTATAATCCTTTGTATTTCTGTTTTATCTGTTGCAATTTCTTCTCTTTCATTTCTGACATTATTTATCTGACCTTTTTCTCTTTTTATTTTCTTGAGCCTAGATAAATGTTTGTCAACTTTATTTCTCTTTCCAAAGGATCGGTTCTTAGTTTCATTGATCTTTGGTGTGTTTTTTAGTCTCCATTTATTTATTTCTGTTATGATCTTTATTTTCTTCCTTATACTGACTTTGGGCTCTGTTTTTCTTCTTCTCCTACTTCCTTTAGATGTAAGTTTAGATTACTTACCTGAGTTTTGAATTGCTTAATTGCTACAAAATTCCCTCTCAGTACTGCATTTGTTGCATTCTCATGCGCCCGCAAAGTAATGCTCAAAATTCTCCAAGCAAGGCTTCAAAAGTATGTGAACTGAGAACTTCCAGATGTTCTAGCTGGATTTAAAAAAGGCAGAGGAACCAATTGCCAACATCCTTTGGGTCATAGAAAAAAGCAAGGGAGTTTCAGAAAAAACATCTACTTTTGCTTTATTTACTACGCCAAAACCTTTGATCACAACAAACTGTGGAAAATTCTTCAAGAGATGGGAATACCAGACCACCTTACCTGACTCCTGAAAAATCTGTATGCAGGTCAAAAAGCAACAGTTAGAACTGGACATGGAACAATGGACGGGTTCCAAATTAGGGAAAGACTATGTCAGTGCTGTATGCTGTCACCCTGCTTATTTAACTTATATGCAGAGCACGTCATGTGAAATGCCAGGCTGGATGAAGCACAAGCTGGAATCATGATTGCGGGAGAAATATCAATAACCTCAAATATGCAGATGACACCAGCCTAATAGCAGAAAGTGAAGAGGAACTAAAGAGCCTCTTGATGACAGTGAAAGAGGAGAAAGAAAAAGTTGGCTTAAAACTCAGCATCCAAAAAATGAAGATCATGGCATCCGGTCCCATTGAAAGTGAAAATGAAAGTGAAAGTCACTCAGTCATGTCCAACTCTTTGCAACCCCATGCCAGGCTCCTCTGTCCATGGGATTCTCCAGGCAAGAATACTGGAGTGGATTGCCACACCCTGCTTCCAGAGATCTTCCTGACCCAAGGATCGAACCTGCGTCTCTTACCTCTCTCCTGGATTGGCAGGCAGGTTCTTTACCACTAGTACCACCTGGGAAGCCCATTACTTCATGGCAAGTAGATGGAGAAACAATGGAAACAGTGATAGACTTTATTATCCTGGGCTCCAAAATCACTGCAGATGGTGACTGCAGCCATAAAATTAAAAGATGCTTGCTCCTTGGAAGAAAAGTTATGACCAACCTAGACAACATATTAAAAAGCAGAGACGTTACTTTGCCAACAAATGTCCGTCTAGTCAAGGCTATGGTTTTTCCAGTAGTCGTGTATGGATCTGAGAGTTGGTCTATAAAGAAAGCTGAGCACTGAAGAATTGCTGCTTTTGAACTGTGGTGTTGGAGAAGACTCTTAAGAGTCCCTTAGACTGCAAGGAGATAAAACCAGTCAATCCTAAAGGAAATCAGTCCTGAATATTCATTGGAAGGACTGATGTTGAAGCTGAAACTCCAATACTTTGGCCGCTTGATGTGAAGAACTGACTCCTTGGAAAAGACCCTGATGCTGGGAAAGATTGAAGGCGGGAGGAGAAGGGGATGACAGAGGATGAGATGGTTGGATGGCGTCACCGACTCAGTGGACATGAGTTTGAGTAAACTCTGGGAGTTGGTGATGGACAGGAAAGCCTGGCATGCTGCAATCCATGGGGTCACAAAGAATCGAACAGGACTGAGCGACTGAGCTGAACTGATTCTATGTTCTTCAAAATTACCCCCTTTATCATAAAATGTCTATATTTGTGTCTTGTTACCTCTCTCGGCATGAAATCTACTTCTTTTGATGTGAGTATGGCTACACCCTCTTTATTTTGCCTGCCACCTGCTTGGAGTATCACCTTCCATCCCTTCTCTTTGAGCCTATGTTTGTTTTTAAAGCTGAGGTGTTTCTCCTAGAGTCAGCATATAGTTGGATCTTATTGTTTAATCCATCCAGCCACTCTCTTTTTGACTGGTGAATGAGATGGATGATTATTGATAGATGAAGACTTAGTCATGCCACGTTATCTTTTGTTTTCTGATTGTCCTGTATCTCCATTGTTTCTTCGTCCTGTGTTTCTGTCTGCCATTTTAGTTTGGCTATTTTCCTTTTTTTTTTTTTCAGATTCCCCTCTCTTCTTATGTTTCCTGTCTCTGCTAGATTTATGTTTTGTGTTTTCTAAAATAATCCTTTTATACAAATAAATACTCATTCTATGCAAAAAAAAAAAAATCATAGTTAAAATAGTCATTTCTCTGCTGATAACAATTTGTCTTTATTTGCCTATACAGATTCCATTCATTTTCTCTTCCTCTCCTATATTTTTATGTCTCACATATCCCTTTTTATATTGCAAGTCTGTTACCAAATTGAAATAGCTATTGTTATTTTTACTGTTTTTTCTCCTTTTAATCTTTATGCTATAATTAAGCGTTTAACAACCTCTTCTGATACAGAGTTGTGATTTTCTGATTCGGTCTATTTATCACCTTACTTAAGATTTTCTGCATTTTTGCCCTTTCTTTTCCTTTTTAAGGGTGACTAGCTCCTTTCAAAATATCCTGTGAGGCAGATCTAATGGTGATGGACTCCCTCGGCTTTCATTTGTGCAGGAAAGCTTTTATTTCTCCGTATCTAAAGGGGTAACTTTTCTGGACAGGGCGTTCTTGGTTGGCAGTTTTTGCCTTCAATATTTTGAGTTTGTCATTACACTCTCCCCTAGCTTGGAGAGTTTCTGCTGAGACAGACATCCTTTGTTCCTTGGCTGCTTTGAAATTCTTTCTTTTTCATTGATTTTTTGACGTTTTAATATAATGTGTCTTAGAAACAGTCTTTGTGCATGGAGGTAACTAGGTATTCTCTTAGCTTTATGTACTTGCATACCCTGTTCCTTCCCAGGTTCGGGGTGCTCTCAGCTATGATTTGTTTAACAAACTCCTACTCCCTTCTCCCTCTGGGATACCCCTTATCTTCATGCTGTACTTCCTAATGAAGTTTGATAGTTCTTGTAGAATTTTCAAGATCTTCGTTCTCCCTCTTCTTCTACCTGTATCGTTTCTATCACTGAGCTCACTAATTTTCTCTCTCTTAATAATCTGCTCTGTTTCAAGGGCTTTCTAACGCATTCTTGATCTCATATATTCAGGTACTCAGCTCCAAAATTTTCGCTTGGTTCTTTTTAGAGTTTCCATTTCTTTGGTAAATATTCCTTCTGTTCTTTAATTTTATTCCTGAGCTCGCTGAACTTTCTTTATGAATTTTCTAATACTTCACAGAGTTGTTTCATGACAGCTGTTTTGAATTCTCTATCAGATTACAATATTCTGTGAATTTATCAATTTCTTTGTAGGATACTGTGATACTCTGCTTATTCATGTGCTTAACAAGTTGTTTGTCTTTTGGTGCACTTGAAACATGAAACACCTTTCTTCTTCAGGCAGAGGGGATTTGTTTTTGTTTTTTCACTTGATTAAGATAATAGTTGCTTAGTCATGTCTGACTCTTTGAGACCGCATGGACTTTAGCTCCCCAGGCTCCTCTATCAGTGGAATTCTCCCGGCAGAAATACTGGAGTGGGTAGCCATTCCCTTCTCCAGGGAATCTTCTCGACCCAGGTATTGAACCCAGGTTTCCCACATTGCAGGCAGATTCTTTACCAGGCTCAAAGAATCCGCTTCAATGCAGGAGACACCAGTTCCATTCCTGGGTCGGGAAGATCCCCGGAGACGGGATAGGATACCCACTCCAGTATTCTTTGGCTTCCCTGCTGGCTCAGCTGGTAAAGAATCTGCCCGCAATGCGGGAGACCTGGGTTCAGAAGACCTGGGTTGGGGAGATCCCTGGAGACGGGATAGGCCACCCACTCCAGTATTCTGGCCTGGAGAATTCCATGGGCTGTGTAGTCATGGGGTCTTTCTCTACCATCTGAGCCAGCAGGGAAGCCCCCGAACGATTCCAGGACTTGATCATTAGAGGTCCTTCTCTTCTTCTTCAGTAGATGGAGCTACAACCCCAGAGTTCGGCTTCTCTTTCTGGCTGCCTCTGGCTGTATTTGAAAGCCTGCCCTTTTTAGGACCTCCATTGGCTCTGCTGGAAACGTCACCGGTGCCCCGTGCCTGCAGGGTCGCTGGCGCTTTCTCGTTGCCAGGCCATGGCCGTCACTGTTGTCGCCATCCGGGGCACACGCACAGTGGTGCCTCTGCTGTGTCTAGGGTGGCCTGGGTTGTGGGTTCCGCCTGGGTTATTCCAGCAGCTTCGCTCTTTCTGTCTGTTCGAACCCACCCACCTTCAGGAGTACAGATGAGTGGAATTCTCTGGTGCCCTAGTGTGTTGGACAGAGGAGTCTTCGTTGACTTATCAGTGCTTTACTGTTTTTAAATTGAAGGTGATAATAAGTGTCTCACACCACCATGATGCTGATGTCCCTCCTTCTAGAAGTGATTACTTCGTAAAAGAAAGCATCTCAAACAACAGAGCAGAGCAAAATGTCCTTAGCCCTCAATGCAAGAAGGATAGAACTTCTAAAACTGACACTAAAATTTTAACAGAGGCTTATAATTATAATATTTTAAAATAAATTTCAAAACAATATGCTGCAGTAAATTAATGCCCTTTATAGTCATGTTGTTATCTAAAATCCAATAAAATGCATATTTATGGGCATTAATTTATATTTACATTTATATGTATATAAAGGTTTATATGTATAAACGCACTTATATGTAAGAGAGATGGTAAAATGATATGTAAAAATTAAGTGAAAGTATGTTATATACATATATATTAACAAAACCAGAAGTTTTGGATTGTTGAATAATCAGTGCACTGGATGACAGTTAAAGGATTAATAACTTTATTATATAATGAGCACTTATAAATCAACAATAAAAAGTCAAACACCAAAAAATTTTGAAATTACTTAAGTACATAATCTTTTTGAAAAAACATAAAAACAGCAAGAAAAATAATTTTACCCTTACCAGCAATCAAAAAAAACCAACAAATTACACAATTAATGGGATTTCATATTTTGCCTACAAAATTGGAAGAGACTTTAAAAAATTAACAAGGGCTCTAGGAAAGGGAACTGTCATCCACTGTTGGCAAAAATTTCCACAAATTATGGAAGAGAATATATGAATGGGCATCAAAAATCTTAAGAATATCCCTACTTTGGGGTCTAAAATTCCACTTATAGTAACTTGCCCAAAGAAAGGGAGTTACCAATTTGGAGAAAATGATATTATATCTCATGGTCTGGGTGGGCAGTTCACCAGCAAGGAGTCCTTGTCTGGGAGGAAGACAGCAGGCTCATTCTCGTGACAGATGAGCATGACGGTGATTGCCTTGCTCTGACTCCATGACTTTAATCTTCTGGTGGCATGCCCTCAGACCCATTGAACTGAGCTAAATCACCATCAGAACATCGGCATCTCATTCCTAATCCCTAATTCTCTTGAGCTCATTCCTAAATAGCACCCAGAAGATATAGAGAACAGCAGATGTTACCTACGACCAATTCAAAGGAAAAGTCAGAACCCAGAAGTCACAGGAAGATGTATTAACTTGACACACAGAACAACTTTAGATGTCTACACCTCAAAAAAGTCATAGACTGTTGGAGACAGGTGAAGAGGTGGACAAAATGTATTTGCCACATGTATGTCAAAGACCAAATATTCTTAACGTCCCAAAGCTCTTACAGATCAATATATAAGGATGAACCTAGAACCTATTATACAGAGTGAAGTGAGTCAGAAAGAGAAAGATAAATATCATATTCTAATGCACATATATGGAATCTAAAAAAATGGTCCTGAAGAATTTATTTACAGGGCAGCAATGGAGAAACAGACATAGAGAACAGACTTATGGACATGGGGAGAGGGGAGGAGAGGGTGAAATGTATGGAAGAGTAACCTGGAAACTTACATTACCACATGTAAAATAGCCAATGCGAATTTGCTGTATGTCTCAGGAAACTCAAACAGGGGCTCTGTGTGAACCTAGAGGGGTGGGATGGGGGGAGAGATGGGAGGGAGGTTCAGAGGGGAGGGGATATATGTATACCTATGGCTGATTCGTGTTGAGGTTTGACAGAAAACAGCAAAATTCTGTAAAGCAATTATCCTTCACTTAAAAAATAAATTAAAAAAATACCAAACTCTAATTTTTAAAATGGACAAAAGACATTTATTGGCTATTCAAATAAAAATAAATACAATTTTGTAAGCACATTAGAGGAAATCAACCTTAATCATAGTTAAACAAATGCAAATTAAAAACACTGAGACATCACTTTTTACCTCTTTGACTAACAAAGACCAAGATTGGTAATCTTTTGTGTTAGTAATAGAGTATTGACACAGAACCTATCAAACATCACTGATGTCTGTAACAAGTTGATATAACATATGTGGAGGTCAAGTTAAAAAGATTTATTACTACTTAATATGAAAATATGCTTTGATCCACAGCCATACTGATAGGAATTGATCAACACATATACTTACAAATGTGCAAAAGGTGAAGCCATCCATTGCCACACTGTTCACAGTAGCAAAAGGCAGGAAACCATCTAAACATTCATTAGCAATAGACTTTTAAAATAAATATATGCAACAATTTATTATGAAGCAATTTAAAAAATACATGTGTATTTGTGTCTATATACAACACACACCCACACACATACTTATGGAAAATGACTTCCATGATGTTTGATTTTTTTAAAAAGAACTGCAGAAGAATGTGCACATTTCGCTTCCATTTTTTTGTATAAAACATTAAAGTGCATGTGTTTCATAGCATAGTCTTATCTCTAGAAGGATTTACAAGAACATTTGCTACTTGATAACAACAGCCAAGTTTTATAGAGCAATTACAATAGCCTGGACATTGTTCTCATTGATGTACTTATTTAACCATGTAAGAAGTTCAATGTGCTGGCTATAATTATCATCCCCATTTCCAGATGAGGAAACTGAGGCAGAGATTAAGTAATCTGCCTAAGTTCCTACATGCAGCAACTACACACGGTGATTTGAATGTCGCCAGTGTGTCTCCAGAACCAGTGTTAATAAACACTAAATAATTTGCCTCAGAGAAGAAAACCTGGGAGTCAAAGTTAATAGGAATATTTCCTCTGCACTATATTGCTTGTGGAGCTACTATTTTTAAAAACATAAAAATTAAAATGATAAAAACATTACATAAAATCTAAAGCACATCTGGAAAAATAGGAGGAAAAAAGACTTCTGATCATGTCTAATGAAGGAGGGCTGGCCCTGACATATGGTAATGCCTGCTATAAAAAAAAAAATTTAAACAGTAAAGAACTGACAGAAGAATGAACAGAGACCAATGTAACAGAAAAAAATAGCTTCAAGTCAATCCTAGGAAAATCAGAACTTAATGTATTATTTTTTAAAAACTTGAAAATGTGGGAAGCTTTTTGCCTTTGGGTAAATTGTCCAATTATTTGGAAGAACATTCTTTTAAGTTGTCTTCTGACATTATACACTAAATATATAATAAATGAATTGAATAAATAAATGTAAAGTGTAGCATAAAAATTATGAAATACATATACAGTCAGTCCTTATCTGTGGATGCAGAATCAGCAGATAAAGTAAATTTGGGACTTGGACATTCATGGATTTTGGTACCCATGGGCAGGTCCTGACATCCCCTGTGGATACTGAGGGACAACTGTGTGTGTGTGTGTGTGTGTGTGTGTGTGTGTGTGTGTGTGTGTGTGTTGTGAACTCCACAGGTCCACTTACACACAGATTTGCTCGATAAATGTGTACTATAGTACTGCACTATATGAAGTAGGTTGATGCTTCTTACCCTGGCATTGTTCAAAGGTCAACTGTATATGTATCTGAGAGGACCTGATCTCTAGATAAGGAAAGCCTTTCTTAACATAAAACACAATGAAAGAAATAATCTAGAGAGAACAAAGCAATTTTGCCAATATCAAAATTCTGAAACTGCACATTTAAAATATCAAAAACAATGCAAGACTATGTATGAATTGGGAAAAATTGTTTACAACAAATAAGTTATTGGCATTAAATACAAAACTTGATTATCAACAAGTAAAATATTAAGATGTCAGACAAAAAAAAAAAACAGGAAAGGAAATTAACCGACCAGAGAGGAAAAGTACACATTACCCACAACACATTTAATTCTATCGCTGATGTAGGTATAATTACTTTCCTCATTTTACAAATGAAAACTGACATTCAGATTAAGTAGTTTGCCCAAAGTCATATAGCCAATAACTGGTGAGCTGAGATCTGACCTCAAAACTTATTTTAGAGCAAAGTTTATGCTTTTAATCCTAAAGCCCCACTCTCTAGATCTCTTTCCCAGCATTAGGGTCTTTTCAAAGACCCTAGAGTCAACCCTTCGAATCAGGTGGCCGAAGTATTGGAGTTTCAGCTTCAGCATCAGTCCTTCCAATGAACACCCAGAACTGATATCCTTGAGGACGGACTGGTTGGATCTCCTTGCAGTCCAAGAGACTCTCAAGAGTCTTCTCCAACACCACAGTTCAAAAGCATCAATTCAACAGTATGAAAAGGCAGAGCACCACTAGGCATGTATTATTATCAAGAAAAAACTGAAATTATAACAACATTTTCAGTATCTAAGTTGAATTTTTTATTTGTTTGCATTATTTAAAATAATTTTATAATCAGATAAAACCTAAGGGCATTTCTGTTTAAAAGTTAATATCTTTATTTCAAGTTGAAACAGTGTCCTTGCCAAGTTGTTGGCCCAAAATGCCAGTATTGCTGAAGTTAAATGATTGCTAGATAAAGAAAGATGATGTCAACTTTGGTAGCAGAGGTTATCTCTGAAGCTTTTATGAATTCTTGCCAAACCTAAGATCTCTTTTGGTTTTAAGACATCTGTTACACTGCAGAAGGACTCTCTTCTCCTTCCTCCTCATCTTCTCCATTGTCATCAGTGTCCTTCAGCCTAGAATTTTCATTATTCCTGATCCTGCTGCTTTATACTCTCTATTGCTGTCTTCTGGAAACTCACTTCATAGTGAGAAACCTTAATCTATGTGTAGATATAAACCTAGAGATAGTGATATAGATAGGTAAATAATTAGATAAAACATTCTCTGTTCCAAAATTCATAGGCAGCAGTGGAAGAGGTAATCATCTTTACTGCAGATTCTACCATGATCCTTTTGTGTTTGAAAGAAAGAAAAACCCCGTGGATGGATGGCTGAATTGTTTAAATCCGTCAGCTTAGCTCAGGTACATTTATTCATGGATGAATGGATAAGTGTTAGGGGTACAAAGGAGGGTATTAAGTGCCAAATTGAAGCTTCAACAATACCTATTGCTGCCAGCTGGCATGATTCCAAATATCCCCTCACCAAACAGATGGTATGAAAGTTGCATCATACGACACCTTTTAAGATGCATGCAATGAATTAAACATTATAGAGTTGAACCTGAAAGTTTAAACTTTTTTTTTTCATTTATTTTTATTAGTTGGAGGCTAATTACTTTACAATATTGTAGTGGTTTTTGTCATACATTGACATGAATCAGCCATGGATTTACATGTATTCCCCATCCCGATCCACCCTCCCACCTCCCTCTCCACCAGATTCCTCTGGGTCTTCCCAGTGCACCAGGCCCGAGCACTTGTCTCATTATACAGAGTGAAGTAAGCCAGAAAGATAAAGACCAATACAGTATACTAACGCATATATATGGAATTTAGAAAGATGGTAACGATAACCCTATATGCAAAACAGTGAAAGTTTAAACTTTTATCTTAAAATTATACCTCTACTAATAAAACTTCATAGAACCTTTGAATATTTTTAATGCACCCACTTATCCAACATGTGTCAAGAAGTTTAGGTCAAGTTCTTAAAATATGCTATCAATATGATAGCATATTTTTTTTATTGATCAAATATGCTAATATCATCTAAATGAAGGCTCAGAGGGAAAAATACAGAGCCATGTTAGATTTATTTCATTCTGAGTACTAGAAAAATTCAAAGAACATGGAAAAATAGAGATTATAGGAAGCATAAGTGTTTGAATTATTAAACAAATGTACAAATAAGTATCTTATTATCTAATTATTTTCCTTTCTCTTGGATCCTTTAGAAGATTACAGTCTAAGTATTGTTATTTATGCTGTAGGATTCAGCGCCTTTTTTAATACCAGCATATTACATCAGACTTTCTCACCTGCTTTAAATATAAAATACATTTTTGGTCATCATGTATATTCATAGTGATGCCTTGATAAGAAGTGGATAGTACCAAGTGTCTGTCTTAGCAAATGATAGTCCTGGGTGTCATAAAATGGTCAGTTTCAGAAGCACTGATGAGTTACGATAGCAACTGAATCCTCATCACTGGGGGCATTTTTATTTGTGCACATTTGGCGTTGTGTTTAAATACCTGCCATCTGTAGAAACATGTACAAGTGATCAAACTCTATACAAAATAATGAAACAGATGCTGCTACTCACACAAACATGCCAAAACACACATGGTCCAAGGGACAAGGGCCAAACTTTACCCTGGAAGGTCACGGGCTGCAGGGTCCCCGGTATCTCAGGATTCATCCAGGCTAATAATTCTTCTCAATTCCACATTCTCCCAAATGGGGAATTCTGAAAGTCTAATTTTCATCACACCAAGGCTAGGGTAAAAAGAGAAAAAGAAGCTTTAAAAAAGTCCCAAAACAGCCAGGGTCAAAGATTAGTACATTAAAAAAATGTTTTGAATTTTAAATTTGCTGGCTTTTTTAATGCAAAATTCAAAATGTTCATAAGATATAGGAAAGTAGCCTTCTCTGTCTTCCAGTCTCTTTTGCCAAAGGCATAAGTTTCTTATGGCTCCTTCCATAGGTATTTCTATGCCTAATCAAACAAATATGTAATATTCTCATTTTTTTTAACCAAATGGGGCTTACTATATGCATCACTCTACACTTTGCTTTTTTCAATTAATTTTTTTCATTGCATTATAGTCAATTGTATAAATATCCAATTAATTGTTAAAATTCCCTATTTATGAATACTTAGATTACATCTTATCTTGTACAATTAGGAACAAAGGAAGCTCTCTCTATATATACACACAGACACACACACACAAACATGTATTTTACTTATAGCCCAGGACTCTGCTTAGATCCTAAACCCTTTATTTAATATTTTTGAATTGTTAGGACAGAAACAAATTTTCATACTTCAAATCATTTCATCTGGTGATTTTAGCCTTTACAATCCTTTCCAAGTCTAACTGCCAAGTATAACAGTAGGCTCTCAGTGAACATTAATTAAGAGTGATGTGGCATTTTAAACTTCATTAAAACTTTAAATGACATCACCAATAATCAGAATATTGCTTTACTGGAGGATCTGTTTGACCCTAATTAGTGAATTCAGCTTGGCTTTTCCTGGTGTAAAAAAAGGGAAAGGGAGTAAGCCACATTAATTTTGGATTTGTGACACCAGTTACACCTGACCTTGCCTGTATGAGAACTCTTGCAACATCAGTATCAGGTGGATTAACATTTAACTCTTCTATATGAAGGCATAGTTCAGAGACTCTTCCAAGCTACTATGGTTCAACTCTGGTTCATTTAGGCTGCAAAATAATGTACCGGAGGATGGTGGGATCTTACAAAACTACCTAAAGGGGAAGCCTTGGAAAACAGAAACTAATGCAACTCCAAGAGGCTCAGAAGACAGACAAACAATATCTGAATAAGATGCCACCTCAAGTAACCAAACCGTATGTCTGTGGGCTGCTGTGGCCACATTCCTGGGGCCCCCACCATCCCTTGCCACCACTGAATCCTCACCATCCCTCAGCAGGGAGTTTCAGTCTTTCTTTTCTGCGTCCCACTTGTAGGGGTGTATTTTGCATGGCTTTCTAGTACAGCCATAGTGTCTGGATGCTCAGTCTCTCTGTCATGTCTGACTCTGTGTGCCCCCATGGACGGTAACCTGCCAGTCTCCTCTGTCCTTGGGATTTTCCAGGCAAGAACACTGGAGTGGGTTGCCATTCCCTCCTCCAGGGGATCTTCCAGATCCAGGGACCAAACCCGTGTCTCCTGTGGCTCCTGCATTAGCAGGCAGATTCTTTACCATGGAGCCTCCTGGGAAGCCCACAGTATAGCCATATCCAGATAATTAAACCCATTTCATTAAAACAAGACTCTGTGTTGTACTTTGGAATGTGTATCCTAATTTCACATATTCCCTTCTTCTTCATTTATTTAAATGCTGGTTATGCCCCACTAAATTAATTTCAAGACCCAGTATAGGTCAGTTTGAAAAACACTGCTCTAAAGAGATTGATTTAGACAACAGCATCATTGTAGATAATAAAACGAACAAGCTTTTGAGGGAGGTGAGAATTAAAGAGAATCAAAGACCATTCTGCATCTGGAAGAGGAGAGGATAGAAAGAATGGGGAGTGGGCTTACACTCACATCTTTTATCAGCAAAATGAAACCCATCTGATCCCAATTTAATACTATACCAAGGCTTAACCCACACACATCGCCACATGACACTAACGCAATACAAGTCACGACTTGTCTGACAAGTAAAAGAAGAAAAAAAAAAAAAAAACAGAAAGGAAAATAGGAAGGAGGAAAGGGCGAGTGAAAGAGAGAGAAAGGAAGAACTGAAAGGGGAGAGAGGGAGGTATGGAGGGGGAAGGCTGTTTTAAGTGTTATTTGTACGAGTAAGGCAGCAGCTCAAATTCAGTATAACTGTCCTGAAGGGTCCTCATTTATTTCAGAGGTATTGCTTGCTCCCCTCACCCCTTTCCACCTCCCCATCACTAGCTCCTTCCCCACTGTTACTTAGGCTGAGGTCTGCTTGTCTGACCTGAGCTGTCAACATACTCAGAGTCAGAGAATTAAAAACAGTAGCCTTGTAGGGTCCAGCTCTTCCAAACACATCCACCTAGATTCTAGACAGACTTCTCACCACACTGACTGTGAAAGTGAAGTGTCGGCCACTCAGTTGTGTCTGATTCTTTGCAACCCCACGTACTATATAGCCCGCCAGGCTCCCCTGCCATGGGATCCTCCAGGCAAGGACACGGGAGTGGGTTGCCATTCCCTTCTCCAGGGGATCTTCCCAACCCAGGGATCAAACCTGGACCTCCTGCATCACAGGCAGATTCTTTACCACTGAGCCACCAGGGAAGCCCTCTTGCCTCACTGCATGCCAATAAACAAATCTGAACTCAAGGTAGATGTCACTTGCTGAGAACCATGATGTAGCTAACCTCAGGCTCAAGCTGGTGCCCTGTCTGTTGCAGACGATGCTTTCCTCAGCCTCTCCCTCTTGTTCTCATCAAATGGTAACCACCCCTCTGCTGGGAACAGCCAGCCTTCCTTCACAGTTTCAGCCTCGGCATTTATCTCCTCCTCAGCTCTAAAGTTAGTAGAGAAATGGAAATATTTCATTTCCTTGCTTATGCCTCCACTTTTTCAAATTACTCCCAGGAAATGTCAATGTCAGGAGAAATATTGTGGAGATGGTGACTGCATTAAAACCATACAGAAGAGTGGCCTGTCCTGGTGAAATTTTCCAGGACACCTACATTGGCCCTGAGTCCTATTTGCTCAAGGAAAACATGGCCTCACAGACCTTCCTGCTCAGAGAAGGAAGGGTGGGTGCCTTCAGCAGTCCAAGAAGGGCTGGCTGATGTCTCCAAGCTGGCTGTCATGCTGGTGTGTGGCATGTGTTGCTTAGGGTGATTTTTTTTATTAAACTTTGGAGCAAAGCCCTTGTTTTCTATTTTTAGTTTCATTTGTAATAATGGAATGAAAAATAAGTGATCCTTGAACTGCTGTTTCACATCAGTCATAGAAAGCAAATATAGCTCCTTTGACAGCTACTAAGTTAGGGCTAAGGAATTTCTAAGCAATTCAGGGGTGTGAATTTGCACATTCTTTAAGCCTTTTTTTTTTTTTTTCCTGGGCGCTCAGTCTCTGGAGATAAAATGTGAAACACTATATGGAAGCATAGTTGGCATTCACAGGTGACAATCAGACTTACAGGAGTAAGCCTAATTATAACATAAAGGATTATCCGCAAAGGGCTGGGCTCTTACATTTGGTGGGTGGTGAAACTACATCTTCGCCGTGACACCTTCCTCTCACTTGTTCTTGGACCCAATGACATAACCTCACCCATAATGCAGCTAGAGGGGCAGAATGTTACCAAACACAAAAAATACCAGACTCTGGGATCAGAAAGTGTGAGACATAGAACAAATGTGTTTTCCTAATGGAGAAAAAAAAGAAAAATAAAGCAAAGTGAATAAGTGCACACTGCTTCTAAAGGTTAATTCTGATTCTTCTTCAAATCCATCAATAAAATGTCAAACCTATTGTTTCCTGACTTGATTTTGTTTTGTCTATTATTCTTTCATTTTGTCCTGATAATCTGATTTTGCTAATTATCAGTTCTCCTACTGTACTGTAGCAAGTCGTTTTGAATGAAATAATTCAACAGGCAGCATTTTCAAATAATAATTAATAGCTCATAACAAAGACTTCCATTTAATGCCAGAGAATATCTACTTTGTAAAGATTATTTCAAATTACTTCTGTTATATCTGCTTAGTGTTCAGTGCTCAAGAGTATTTAAGACATAATACCTATATGTCTTTTGTTCACAAATATGTGAGGCCAACATTCATCCCATATTATCAAAATTCAACTTTAATTTCAGGTTTTGACATTATTTATCACTACCTTGCTTTATGACCATTAAGTTAAATACACAATTTTCTAATTTTACAGATATTCATAAGAAAAGGTAAGATTCATTTAGTTCCTCCAACCCCCCCAAAAAAACAGTGGAATTAATTTTCTGCTTTACATCTTTGTTGACCTCAGTCCCAGACTTAAAAACTACCTTTTGTAACCTGGAATCATCATACACAGCTCTGCAGACCCCTAATCCTACCCAACCTCCAACCCTTCTGAGACCTTCTAAGCTGGGAATTCTGCAACTTGCAGGCTATTTATCAACAAAATACCCTTCACCATCAAACTCTTAACTGAGCCTTGGCCTTACTCTGCTGGAACTGAAATCTAATTCCATTCTGAGGACTATGCCAATAGCTGCTTCAGTGAGGCCTTTTTTCCTCCAACGCTGCATATTTTCCAGGGTCTGGAGGTAGAGTGGGTCCTTCTTGCTCCTTGCTAACATCTTCAGATAATTTTTCTGCCTCTTTTCTCATAAATCACAGCTTTTCTGAAGGACATGTCACCTGTGGGAACTGTCCATTGAGCCTCTAGTCAACCTTTCCCCAGTTGCTAGCAACTTGTTAGTACCTTATTTGTGACTTTCTTCAGTTCAGTTCAGTCACTCAGTCATGTCCAACTCTTTGTGACCCCATGGACTGCAGCATGCCAGGCCTCCCTGTCCACCACCAACTCCCCGAGTTTACTCAAACTCATGTCCATTGAGTAAGCGATGCCATCCAACCATCTCATACTCTGTCGTCCCCTTCTCCTCCTGCCCCCAATTCCTCCCAGCATCAGGATCTTTCCAAATGAGTCAGTTCTTTGTATCAGGTGGCCAAAGTATTGGAGTTTCAGCTTCAGTGTCAGTCCTTCCAATGAATATTCAGGGTAGAATTCCTTTAGGATGGACTGGTTGGATCTCCTTGCTGTCTAAGGGACTCTCAAGAGTCTTCTCCAATGCCACAGTTCAAAAGCATCAATTCTTTGGCCCTCAGCTTTCTTTATAATCCAACTCTCACATCCATACATGACCACTGGAAAAAATATAGCTTTGACTAGACGAACCTTTGTTGGCAAAATAATGTCTCTGCTTTTTAATATGCTGTCTAGGTTGGTCATAACTTTTCTTCCAAGGAGCAAGTGCTGTTTAATTTCACGGCTTCAATCACCATCTTCAGTGATTTTGGAGTCCAAAAAAATAAAGTCAGCCACTGTTTTCTTTGTTTCCCCATCTATTTGCCATGAAGTGATGGAACCAGACGCCATGATCTTAGTTTTCTGAATGTTGAGCTTTAAGCCAGCTTTTTCACTCTCCTCTTTCGCTTTCATCAAGAGGCTCTTTAGTTCTTCTTTGCTTTCTGCCATAAGTGTGGTGTCATCTGCATATCTGAGGTTATTGATATTTCTCTTGGCAATCCTGATTCCATCTTGTGCTTCATCAAGCCCAGCATTTTGCATGATGTACTCTGCATATATTAAATAAGAGGGTGAAAATAAACAGGCTTGAAATACTCCTTTCCCAATTTGGAACCAGTCTGTTGTTCTATGTCCAGCTCTGTTGCTTATTGGCCTGCATAGAGATTTCTCAGGAGACAGGTCAGGTGGTCTGGTATTCCCATCTCTTGAAGAATTTTCCACATTTTGTTGCGATCCACACAAAGGCTTTGGTGTAGTCAATAAAGCAAAAGTAGATGTTTCTCTGGAACTCTCTGCTTTTTCAATGATCCAACGCATGTTGGCAATTTGATCTCTGATACCTCTGCCTTTTCTAAATCCAGCTTGAACATCCAGAAGTTCATAGTTCACATACTGTTGAAGCCTGGCTTGGAGAATTTTGAGCATTACTTCAGGACCCAGGAGAAAGGAGCAGTGACCCCACAAGAGACTGATTCAGACTTGCATGTGACTTTCTTAGTTCTTACTGAAGTCACATCTGGTGGCTCACTGCTTGAAAGCCAATACTCCAGAGGCAAGATCAGTGGAAAGGAAAAATTGTTTTATATTGGAGGCTGGCAATAGAGGGAGAAGGTGAACTCATGTCCAAAGGCCAATGTTCCCCTGATAATCAGTGGGCAAGAGCTTTTAAAGGGGAATTTCAGGGGTATATAGACAGAGGGAGGAAGATAAATGCAGAAACAACACAGTCAGCTTTAACAGTCATCTTTTTTAAAAATTTATTTATTTTAATTGGAGGCTAATTACTTTACAATATTGTAGTGGTTTTTTGCCATACATTGACATGAATCCACCATGGGTGTACATGTGTTCCCCATCCTGAACCCCCCTCCAACCTCCCGCCCCATCCCATCCCTCTGGGTCATTCCAGTGCACCAGCCCTGGAGCACCTTGTCTCATGGACTGCTGATTTGTTTCACATATGATAATATACATGGTTCAACGCTATTCTCTCAAATCATCCCACCCTCGCCCTCTCCCACAGAGTCCAAAAGACTGTTCTATATATATCTGGGTCTCTTTTGCTATCTCACATATAGGGTCATTGTTACCATCTTTCTAAATTCTTTATATATGCATTAGTATACTCTATTGGTGTTTTTCTTTCTGGCTTACTTCACTTTGTATAATGGGCTCCAGTTTCATCCATCTCATTAGAACTGATTCAAATGAATTCTTTTTAATGGCTGAGTAATATTCCATTGTGTATAGGTACCACAGCTTTCTTATCCATTCATCTGCTGATAGACATCTAGGTTGCTTCCATGTCCTGGCTATTATAAACAGTGCTACAATGGACATTGGGGTGCATGTGTCTCTTTCAGATCTGGTTTCCTCAGTGTGTATGCCCAGAAGTGGGATTGCTGGGTCATATGGAAGTTCTATTTCAGTTTTTTAAGAAATCTCCACACTGTTCTTCATAAAGGAAACTATAAGCAAGGTGAAAAGACAGTCCTCAGATTGGGAGAAAATAATAGCAAACGAAGCAACAGACAAAGGATTAATCTCAAAAATATATAAGCAACTCCTGCAGCTCAATTCCAGAAAAATAAATGACCCAATCAAAAAATAGGCCAAAGAACTAAACAGACATTTCTCCAAAGAAGACATACAGATGGCTAACAAACACATGAAAAGATGCTCAACATCACTCAGTATCAGAGAAGTGCAAATCAAAACCACAATGAGGTACCATTACACGCCAGTCAGGATGGCTGTTATCCAAAAGTCTATAAGCAATAAATGCTGGAGAGGGTGTGGAGAAAAGGGAACCCTCTTACACTGTTGGTGGGAATGCAAACTAGTACAGCCGCTATGGAGAACAGTGTGACAGTCATCTTAAAATCAGTCATGCAGTGGTCTGATCAGTGTTGATTGTTTTAAGCACAGTCAGACTTTAGTTCCAGGGTTGATTTTTTTCCCTTTTTTTTTTTTTTTTTTTTTTTTTGAGGCAAGACCCCAGAATCGTGGCAGATTATGTCAATGGCTACAATCTGGTCATCACATAGTTAACTTCTTCTACCTGGTAGAGGTTTCAGTATCTACAAGACAGCTCAAAGGATTTGCCTAAAAATATCACCTGTAGCCCTTGAGAAGGAATTAAAGGTCCTGACTTTGCTTAATGATCATAGTGTTATTTGGTCTTGTACGACTGTTTTCTTTTGCTTCTGCATTTTCTCTCTTCTCTGATAAAGCTTATCATGTGGCTAAAGTTCTTCTACAGACAGAAGGCAGGTGGAGGATGTGGTGTGGGAAGGCCGTAGGGTCCTGCTTCATTTCACTGTTACCACTACTCCTATGGTGATTCTTCATTTTAACATCAACATGGAGAGTCCCATCCAAACCCTGGCCTCTCAGTTTCTTTATTTTCTCCTTCAGTGTCTTGTCACATGGTCCAGTCTACCATGCACCCCTAATCAAACTTCAGTGCTGACACTAGCAGCATTTCTTGGCCGCCCATTGCAAGGATCTGCATCTCTGATCACCATCATTCAACTTTCCAGCCAACTTCCTTTGATCCTCTGGCTCTGTCCTTTACCCTGCAGCTTCTTCACTGTGCATCTCCCCACTCGCTTGCTTATCTAGTTAGACTCCATGATCATTTTAATCCCTCTCTTGCATTTATTCTCAACTTCTTTGACTTCATCATATGTGTCAGCAAAATCTGAACTTGATTAAGCTCAGTTCTGGCTTGTTCTGCAGCTATAGACCTTGGCCTACAAAAAAAAAAAAAAAACACAGAAATATGGAGATTAGATCCACTTTATTCCTGCAAAGCTTAAGTGGGCCCTCAAGCATACCTCATAATCCTATGATATTCTTATAATCAGTTTACTCTGTGATTACATTTCACATTTCTTTTCCTTAAAATTCCAACTATTTATTTTACCTCCTTGACCTCAGCCGAATTTGACATCACATTTTAGTTTTCTAGCAAATAAAAGCAATCAAAAAGGAAAATTTTTAAATGAACTAGAATAAAGGGAGATGAGACAAAAACATGACTTTCAAATATTGTTCTGAAGTCATTCCCTCAAACTTTTTGCCCTGGCTGTCTTCTGAAATGGCAAAGAAAAATGACACCTCAGCTGCAACATCCATCCCTGTGCCCCAGTCAGAGAAACAAGGGTTCCTTAGCAAAACGGCCTGTTCCAGGTATGAAGTCAATCAGTCAGTTCAGTCACTTAGTCGTGTCCGACTCTTTGCGACCCCATGGACTGCAGCATGCCAGGCCTCCCTGTCCATTGTCAACTCCTGGAGTTTACTCAGATTCATGTCCCTTGAGTTGGTGATGCCATCCAACCATCTCATCCTCTGTCGTCCCCTTCTCCTCCCACTTTCAATCTTTTGCAGCATCAGGGTCTTTGCCAATGAGTCAGCTCTTCACATCATGTGGTCAATGTATTAGAGTTTCAGCTTCAGCATCAGTCCTTCCAAAGAATATTCAGGACTAATTTCCTTTAGGATGGACTGGTTGGATCTCCTTGCAGTATTAAGTATGAAAGACATAAGAGGTGGAGTAGGAAAGAACACCATGTGCTGGAAAGTAAGTCAGCCTGAAGAAGGTGACACTGGCTGAATCTGGGACATTTTGATCATCCAAAAGAAAAAGGTCAGTAAAATGTACTACCTAATGGGTTAAAATAAAATATTCAGGAGACCATGCCGAATAAATGGATAAATAGTTCTAATGAGATGGATGAAACGAGCCCATTATACAGAGTGAAGTAAGCCAGAAAGATAAAGACCAATACAGTATACTAACGCATATATATGGAATTTAAAAAGATGGTAACGATAACCCTATATGCAAAACAGAAAAAGAGACACAGATGTACGAACAGACTTTTAGACTCTGTGGGAGCAGGCGAGGGTGGGATGTTTCTAGAGAACAGCATCGAAACAAGTATACTATCAAGGGTGAAACAGATCACCAGCCCAGGTTGGATGCATGAGACAAGTGCTCAGGGCTGGTGCACTGGGAAGACCTAGAGGGATGGGATGGAGAGGGAGGCGGGAGGGAGGATTGGGATGGGGAATACATGTAAATCCATGGCTGATTCATGTCAATGTATGACAAAAACCACTACAATATTGTATAGTAATTAGCCTCCAATGAATAAAAATAAATGAAAAAATAAATAAATAAATAAATAGAAGATCGCCAGTTACTAAAGGTAGAAGGGATGATAGAGGTAAAAAAATCACCATTTGAAACCACTGTGAATAATTGTTCAAGGAAGCACGCTAATGAAACAAACTTTTAGTTAAATTTTGATGAGTATTAAGGTATTTATAAAATATCTCCTCAAAGTACCTCCTCAAATATTACTTGTTGATTATAAGGAAAGATGAATTTTCCTTTAAAATGGAGAATTCTTGCAGACAGAACCTTAAGCAATTTTATTAACTTGCTTGTGTTGATATAACAGAATACCACAGACTGTGTGGCTTAAAAAACAGGCACTTATTTTCTCACATTCCTGGAGGCTGGAGGTCTAAGATCAAAGGCCAGCAAGTTGGTTTATAGCCAGGTTCCTCTCCTTGGCTTGGCAGGCACCTGCCTTCTCGCTGTTTCCTCACATGGTCTTTCCCCTAAGCACACGGACTCCTGGCATCCCTTCCCCTGCTTATGAGAACACCAATTCTGGAGAGTCAGGCCCACTTTTCTGATTTCATTTAACCTTAACTACCTCCTGAGACTCTGTTTTCCAATACAATCATATATTGGGGGTTAAAAGTTCAACATATGTGTTGGGGAGAAATACAGTTCTGCCTGTAACAGTGGTCAAATTTAACATCAGGAATAGTGGAGAAATTGAGAACATTTGACTTAATTTCATGACTAGAAAGATACAATATCATTTACAAAGCAGTCTTGCCAGAAATGCTAAGCTGTACAAACAACTGTTACTCTTCAAAGGGTCAATGTCATGAAAGATGAAGAGAGACCAAGGAAGTTCTTCAAACGAAAGGAACTGTTCCACATCAAGGAGACAAAAACAATGGGACAACTAGATGCAGTGTAAGAACCTAAGTTTCTGAAAGGGACACTGCTAGGAACACTGGCCAAGTGTGAATACAGGCTTTCTCTTAGATACAACATTGCATCAGTGTTGCAACAGTGCCAAATTTCCTGAATGTTATCATTGTGTCATGACTGTAAGAAAATGTCCTGCTTCTAGGAAATAGATACTAAAGCCCTTAGGAATAAAGGATCATAACATCTGCAATTTACTCTCCAATTGTTTGTATATATATATATATAAATACATCAAAGATATGTAGAGATTTAAAACAAATTGATAATAATTGATACATATAAAGGAAATGTTCTTGAAACTTTTCATAGACTTGAAATTTTTAATACAAAAAGTTTTTTTTTTTTTCAAGAATGAAAAACACAAAAGTAAATAACGCAGGTGGCTTCATTGACTCACAAAATCCTCCCAGAATTGACTTTTAAAGGGTATAAATCCACAAGGACAAAGAGATGAGCAGGAGCAATAGAACTTGGGAAACAGGGAAGCAGATGGAGTAGTAGTAATTGACTTAACAGATTCAAAGAGCTGAATCTGAAGCCAGGGGTGGGTACAGCGAGCCAGTGTACACTACAGAATCCTCCAAAGGCCCAGTCACTGGCAGTACCAGCTGCCTCTGAGGATGAGACTGAAAACAAAAGAACCCCTTCCCTATTGTAGCCTACCAACTGCATCTCACTCACCTCGAAGATGAGCGATTTTACCCACTAGAGAGGGTAAAGCAGAGTGTGTCTGGGCTTGTAGATTCCAGAGACTTTGAGAGCAGGAAGTTATTACTGAAAACAAATGATACAGAAAAGCATACATGCATACAGGTACTGTCGTTTTCAACCTGTGGGCCCAGGACAGTTCACCATATTCTGATTGGGCATACTTCTTAAACTAATCCAAAATGTTAAAAATGTTGGAAGAAATCACTAGCTAGAGAGAAACAAATTTAAAATGTAACTGGTAACCTTATAAAAGTCACTAGATCCACAGTATTTATCAGTAAGTTTGATGACACCACCCTTATGGCAGAAAATGAAGAACTAAAGAGCCTCTTGATGAAAGTGAAAGAGGATAGTGAAAAAGTTGGCTTAAAGCTCAACATTCAGAAAACTAAGATCATGGCATCCAGTCCCATCACTTCATGGCAAATAGATGGAGAAACAGTGGAAACAGTGGCTGACTTTATTTTGGGGGGGCTCCAAAATCACTGCAGATGGTGATTGCAGCCATGAAATTAAAAGATGCTTGCTCCTTGGGAGGAAAGATATTACCAACCTAGACAGCATATTAAAAAGCAGAGACATTATTTGCCAACAAAGGTCCATCTAGTTAAGGCTATGATTTTTCCAGTAGTCATGTATGGATGTGAGAACTGGACTATAAAGAAAGCTGAGCGCCAAAGAATTGATGTTTTTGAACTGTGGTGTTGGAGAAGACTCTTGAGAGTCCCTTGGACTGCAAGGAGATCCAACCAGTCCATCCTAAAGATCAGTCCTGGGTGTTCATTGGAAGTTCTGATGTTGAAGCTGAAACTCCAATATTTTGGCCACCTGATGAGAATAACTGGCTCATTGGAAAAGACTCTGATGCTGGGAAAGAATGAAGGCGGGAGAAGGGGATGACAGAGGATGAGATTGTTGGATGACATCACTGACTCAATGGACATGAGTTTGGGTAAAATCTGGTAGTTGGTGATGGACAGGGAGGCCTGGTGTGCTGCAGTCCACAGGATCGCAAAGAGTTGGACACAACTGAACTGAATGAACTGAGCTGAACTTTGTTAAACTTAAATGACTGACATGCTACTGTTATGTCTATTAAAAAATGAGCAAAGAACTTGATTAGAAATTCCTCGAAGGAAGACATACAAATGGCCAATAGGCAGATAAAAAGATGCTCAATTTTACTAATCATCAGGGCATTGCAAGTCAAAACCAGAGTGAGATATCACCTAACACCTACCAGGATGACTATTCTAAAAAAAAAAAAAAAAAATGTTGGGGAGGATGTGGAGAAATCTTGTACACTGTTGGTAGGAATGTAAAATGACACAGCTTACATAGAGTTTTCCCCAAAAACAATTTTAAAAGAGCTACCATATGATCCAGCAGCCCCGCCACTGGATATTTATCCCAAAGAATTGAAGTCGGGATCTTGAAGAAAGATGTGTGCTTACATGTTCCTTGCAGCATTGTTCATTATACCTAAGACATGAAAACAACCTAAGTATCCACTGAGGGATGAAGAAAATGTGTCTGGACACACAGTGGAATACTCTTTAGCCTTAAAAGAATCCTATCATATATGGCAAATTGGGTGAAACTTGACACTGGGCCACGTCAAACAAGCCAGTCACAGAAGAACAAGTAGAGAAGCACCATGTGATTCCACTCACAGGAACTCTCTAAAAGAGTAAACTCAGAGAAACAGAGAGTGGTAGTTGCCAGGAATTGAGGGCAGGGAGAAGGAATGGGTATGAAGTTTCAGTTGCACAAAACATGTATGTTCTAGAGACCCTCTGTATGACATCATCCCTATAGTTAGCAGTATTGTAGTGAACACCTCAAAATCTATTAAGACTTTCAATCTAGTGTTGAGTATTCTGACCCCAACATAAAACCATGCAGTCATCTGAATTTATTTTACCAAACTGGTAAAAATTTAACAATGACACCTAAAAAAGATAAAACTAAAACTACAGTTTTAAAAATAATAAAATGGTATTAAATCAAACTCAAAACAGTACACAAAAATGATATCCCATGGTAAGTCGGGCTTATATAATGAAGGCAAAGATGATTTAGCATTAGGGACTTATTAATATAATATTCCCTATTCAGTTCAGTCACTCAGTCATGTCCAGCTCTTTGTGATCCTATGGACTGCAGCACGGCAGGGCTCCCAGTCCATCATCATCTCCCGGAGTTGACTCAAACTCATGCCCATTCAGTCGGTGATGCCACCGAACGATCTCATCCTCTGTTATCCCCTTCTTTCCCCACCTTCAATCTTTCCCAGCATCAAGGTCTTTTCAATTGAGTCAGCTGTTTGTATCAGGTGGCCAAAGTATTGGAGTTCCAGCTTCAGCATCAGTCCTTCTGATGAATGTTCAGAACTAATTTCCTTTAGGACTGTCTAGTTTGATCTCCTTGCAGGCCAAGCTCAGAATACTGCAGTGGGTAGCCTTTCCCTTCTCCAGGGGATCTTCCCAACCCAGGCATCAAACCCAGGTTTCCCACATTGCAGGAGGATTCTTTACCGTCTAAGCCACCAAGGAAGCCTGAGAATACTGGAGTGGGTGGTCTATCCCTTCTCCAGGGGAATCTTCCTGACCCAGGAATTGAACCCGGGTCTCGTGCATTGCACGTGGATTCTTTACCAGTTGAGCTACCAGGGAAGCCCCAAATATTCCCTATTAGCAGGTCAAAAAGAAAAGTTTAGACTAACAAAATAAGGTTAACATATACCTAAAGCCTCTTGAGAAACCTGTTTCCAGGTCAGGAAACAACAGAACTGGACATGGAACAACACACTGGTTCCAAATTGGGAAAGGAGTACATCAGGCTGTATATTGTCACCCTGCTTATTTAACTTATATGCAGAGCACATCATGAGAAACACTGGGCTGGATGAAGCACAAGCTGAAATCAAGATTGCCAGGAGAAATATCAATAACCTCAGATATGCAGATGACACCACCCTTATGGCAGAAAGTGAAGAATTAAAGAGCCTGTTGATGAATGTGAAAGAGGATAGTGAAAAAGTTGGCTTAAAGCTCAACTTTCAGATAACTAAGATCATGGCATCTGGTCCCATCACTTCATGGCAACTAGACGGGGAAACAGGGGAAACAGTGTCTGACTTTATTTTTTTGGGCTCCAAAATCACTGCAGATGGTGATTGCAGCCATGAAATTAAAAGACGCTTGCCCCTTGGAAGGAAAGTTATGACCCATCTAGATAGCATATTAAAAAACAGAGACATTACTTTGCCAACAAAGGTCCGTCTAGTCAAGGCTATGGTTTTTCCAGTGGTCATGTATGGATGTGAGAGCTGGACTGTGAAGAAAGCTGAGTGCAGAAGAATTGATGCCTTTGAACTGTGGTGTTGGAGAAGACTCTTGAGAGTCCCTTGGACTGCAAGGAGATCCAACCAGTCCATCCTAAAGGAGATCAGTCCTGGGTGTTCATTGGAAGGACTGATGCTGAAGCTGAAACTCCAGTTCTTTGGCCATGTGATGCGAAGAGCTCTTTTGAAAAGACCTTGATGCTGGGAAAGATTGAAGGCAGGAGGAGAAGGGGACAACAGAGGATGAGATGGTTGGATGGCATCACCAACTCAATGGACATGGGTTTGGGTAAGACTCTGGAAGTTGGTGATGGACAGGGAGGCCTGGCGTGCTGCGGTTCATGGGGATTCCACAGAGCTGGACATGACTGAGTGACTAACCTGAACTGAATATCTAAAGCCACTTGCCAAATTTCAATAACTACTTATTTTTTAACAAATGATTGCCTAATAAGAAAGGAATAACAGGATAGATCCTTAACATGACAAAAATTTATTTTAACCCAGAAGCCAACCTCATATATAACTAAGAAACATTCAAGAAATTACTTTAAAGTGAGAAATGATGCACAGATAAGGTGCCTACTGTTACTCCTAGTGTTTGACACTATCTGGAGTTTCTGACTGATAATAAAAAGCTTAAATCATAACTATAATATTTTAAAAGATTCTTCACCTAGGAAACTAAAATGAATCAACTGAGGAATAATCTACATTATTAAGAGCAGACACAAATGTAACTGGTTAGAAAAATAATTGCTTTTTAAAATACCAATAGCATCCAATTAGAAAATGTCATGTATGAAAGTTTATTAGCACAGAAAATTTGGTTTATGTAGGAATAAGCAATCCAAAGTGTGTGCAGGATCTATACTGTTTAAGCTACTGAATATTTCTCAGAAACATAAAAGAATCTGATTCAATGAAAAGATTTAATATGGTAGGATTCAATCCTTCTCAAATTAATGTATTGTTCTAATGAATTTCAACTTAAATTCTGATTAATTTTTTAAAAACTGAATTATATATATGATTATGAATGACTTGTCTTGATGTATGACAGAGACCACCACATTGTAAAGCAATTATATTCCAATTTAAAAAATTGAAAAAATCATTTTAACACTCATTCAATTGAAAGAATAAACAGGATTGAAGAGGTAGAAAAATTATAAAAATTAATGAGGGGATTATGTTCATCAATTATAACTGTGTATGAATTTAGTGGATAAAATGAGTACAGACAGAATGAGTGGACCATCACAGAAGTCAAAAATAGATACTCATGTGAACCAGAATTTAGCAGATCATAACAGTGGAATTGTGAATCAGTAGGGAAAGATAGTCTCATCAATAATGATGGATAATTGCCTGTCTAGACAGTTTAAGCTAGTTCTTCACTTAAAGACTCATTCAAAATATAGCTTAGATGAATTAAAGAAATAGTAATAAATGGATACAAAAATAAATAAGTGAACCATAAAAAAGCCAAGTTAAAATACACATGAATTGCACAGAGCACAAAGGAAAAACAGGGTTTCCTAAGTAGAATTTGGAGGGGGGTTCAGGATGGGGGACACATGTAAACCCATGGCTGATTCATATCAATGTATGGCAAAAACCACTACAATACTGTAAAGTAATTAGCCTCCAACTAAAATAAATAAATTTTTTTTAAAAAGGAAAAATAAATAAATGAACGATAGAATCCTAAATAAAAGTACTGACACATTTTAATTATAAAACAATCAAAACCTCCTACGTCTCAAGAGCCGTAGTAAAGAACGCAAAATAGATGACTCAAAGTGAAATAGACATATATGGAAATTTGCAAATATATTTAACTTATAAAGAACTCAAGAAACAAAATGGCACATAGAGTAAAAACACCAAAAAAAGAGATAATGGGCAGAAAAGAAGACAGGCAAATGGACAGAAAAGGTAAGAAATTTTCTTTCCTACATTGAAATAGTAATTTAGTCTACCAAACCGAATTTATGACCATATATACATATATATATATATGTCTACCTGCCTTTTTATATCCAAGATGGGCAGAAAAACAGAGAAACAGATTTTTAACTCTAATATGTAGGGAGGAGGTTTAAATCTTTTCCGCAATAGGTCATATAATAAATATTTCCAGCTTTGTGAGTCATATGATCTCTGTCACAACTATCCAACTCTGCTCTGCTAGCATAATTGTGACCACAGACAAACAGGCATGGAAGTGTTTTGATAAACCCTCACTTGCAAATACAGACATTAGGCCAGAACTGGTTAGTCAGACCTCCGTTTTAGAGAAAAAAATGCAACAATTCTTGGAACACCTTGGTCAATATATATTGAAAGCCTTAAAAATATGCATATCATTTGACCAAGGAATCTCTTTCTAGGAATGCTTTTTTGTAGACCCCATTATGCTTATGAGTTTTATATTTATCAAAGTATGTCTTTATGTCTAATGATGTCTTTTTAAGTAAATCCTGCTGTACAGTGGGTAACTATGCCATATCCCAAAATTATATCATAAAAAACACTAATGACATCAGAAATATTTATCAGTCAGTCACTTCAGTCACTCAGTCATGTCTGATTCTTTGTGACCCCATGGACTGCAGCATGTCACACTTCTGTGTCCATCACCAACTCCCAGAGTTTACCCAAACTCATGTCCATAGAGTTGGTGATGCCATCCAACCATCTCATCCTCTGTCGTCTCCTTCTCCTCCTGCCTTCAATCTTTCCCAGCATCAGAGTCTTCCAATGAGTCAGTTCTTTGCATTAGGTGGCCAAATTATTGGAGTTTCAGCTTCAGTATCAGTCTTTCCAATGAATATTCAGGACTGATCTCCTTTAGGATGGACTGGTTGGACCCCCTTGCAGTTCAAGGGACCCCCAAGAGTCTTTTCTAACACAACAGCTCAAAAATATCAATTCTTCAGCACTCAGCTTTCTTTATAGTCTGACTCACATCCATACATGACTACTGGAAAAACCATAACTTTAACTAGATGGACCTTTGTTGGCAAAGTAATGTCTCTACTTTTTAATATACTGTCAAGGATGGTCATCACTTTTCTTTCAAGGAGGAAGTGTCTTAATTTCATGGCTGCTGTCACTATCTGCAGTGATTTTGGAGCCCAAGAAAATAGTCTGTCACTGTTTACATTGTTTGCCCATCAATTTGCCATGAACTGATGAGACTGGATGCCATGATCTTCATTTTCTGAATGTTGAGTTTTAAACCAACTTTCTTTGACAAAATTCCACATCAATTTATGATTAAAAAAAAACAAAACTCTCCAGAAAGCAGGAATAGAAGGAACATACCTCAACATAATAAAAGCTATGTATGACAAACCCACAGCAAACATTATCCTCAATGGTGAAAAATTGAAAGCATTTCCCCTAAAGTCAGGAACAAGACAAAGGTGCCCACCCTCACCACTACTATTCAACATAGTTTTGGAAGTTTTGGTCACAGCAATCAGAGCAGAAAAATAAATAAAAGGAATCCAGATAGAAAAAGAAGAAGTAAAACTCTCACTGTTTGCAGATGCCATGATTCTGTACATAGAAAATCCTAAAGACTCTACCAGAAAATTACTAGAGCTAATCAATGAATATAGTAAAGTTACAGGGTATAAAATTAACACACAGAAATCCCTTGCATTCTTATACACTAACAATGAGAAAACAGAAAGAGAAATTAAGGAAACAATACCATTCACCATGGCAACAAAAAGAATAAAATACTTAGGAGTATATCTACCTAAAGAAACAAAAGACCTATATATAGAAAACTATAAAACACCGATGAAAGAAATCAAAGAGGACACAAATAGATGGAGAAATATACCATGTTCATGGATTGGAAGAATAAATATTGTGAAAATGACTATGCTACCCAAAGCAATCTATAGATTCAATGCAATCCCTATCAAGCTACCAATAGAATTCTTCACAGAACTAGAACAAATAATTTCACAATTTGTATGGAAATACAAAGAAACCTCAAATAGCCAAATCAATCTTGAGAAAGAAGAATGGAACTGGACGAATCAACCTGCCTGACTTCAGACTCTACTACAAAGCCACAGTCATCAAGACAGTAAGGTACTGGCACAAAGACAGAAATATAGATCAACAGAACAAAATTGAAAGCCCAGAGATAAATCCACACACCTATGGACACCTTATCTTTGACAAAGGAGGCAAGAATATACAATGAAGAAAAGACAACCTTTTTAAAAAGTGGTGCTGGGAAAACTGGTCAACCACTTGTAAAAGAATGAAACTAGAACACTTTCTAACACCACCCACAAAAGTAAACTCAAAATGGATTAAAGATTTAAATGTAAGACCAGAAACTATAAAATTCTTAGAGGAAAACATAGGCAAAACACTCTCCGACATAAATCACAGCAAGATCCTCTATGACCCACCTCCCAGAATATTGGAAATAAAAGCAAAACTAAACAAATGGGACATAATTAAACTTAAAAGCTTTTGCACAACAAAGGAAACTATAAGCAAGGTGAAAAGACAGCCATCAGAATGGGAGAAAATAATAGCAAATGAAGCAACAGACAAAGGATTAATCTCAAAAATATACAGGGAACTCCTGCAGCTCAATTCCAGAAAAATAAATGACCCAATCAAAAAATGGGCCAAAGAACTAAACAGACATTTCTCCAAAGAAGACATACAGATGGCTAACAAACACATGAAAAGATGCTCAACATCACTCATTATCAGAGAAATGCAAACCAAAACCACAATGAGGTACCATTACACGCCAGTCAGGATGGCTGTTATCCAAAAGTCTATAAGCAATAAATGCTGGAGAGGGTGTGGAGAAAAGGGAACCTTCTTACACTGTTGGTGGGAATGCAAACTAGTACAGCCACTATGGAGAACAGTGTGGAGATTTCTTAAAAATCTGGAAATAGAACTGCCATATGACCCAGCAATCCCACTCTTGGGCACACACACTAAGGAAACCAGAACTGAAAGAGACACATGCACCCCAATGTTCATTGCAGCACTGTTTATAATAGCCAGGACATGGAAGCAACCTAGATGCCCGTCAGCAGATGAATGGATAAGAAAGCTGTAGTACATATACACAATGGAATATTACTCAGCCATTAAAAAACTTCATTTGAATCAGTTCTAATGAGATGGATGAAACTGGAGCCCATTATACAGAGTGAAGTAAGCCAGAAAGGTAAAGAGCAATAGAGTATACTAACGCATATATATGGAATTTAGAAAGATGGTAATGATAACCCTATATGCAAGATAGAAAAAGAGACACAGATGTACAGAACAGACTTTTGGACTCTGTGGGAGAAGGCAAGGGTGGGATGATCTGAGAGAATAGCATTGAAACATATATATTATCAATTTTTTTGTGTGAAACAGACCACCAGCCCAGGTTGGATGCATGAGACAAGTGCTCAGGGCTGGTGCACTGGGATGATCCAGAGGGATGGGATGGGGCGGGAGGTGGGAGTGGGGTCCAGGATGGGGAACACATGCAAATCCATAGCTGATTCATGTCAATGTATGGCAAAAACCACTACAATATTGTAAGTAATTAGCCTCCAACTAATAAAAATAAATGAAAAAATAAATAAATAAAATAAACCAACTTTCTCACTCTCCTCTTTCACCGTCATCAAGAGGCTCTTTAGTTCTTCTTTGCTTTCTGCCATAAGGGTGGTGGCATCTGCATATCTGAGGTTATTGATATTTCTCCTGGCAATCTTGATTCCAGCTTGTGATTAATCTAGCATGGCATTTCTCATGATGTACACTGGATGGGAGTTTAAAAAGCAGGGTGACCATATACAGCCTTGACATACTCCTTTCCTGGTTTGGAACCAGTCTGTTTTTCCATGCCCAGTTCTAACTGTTGCTTCTTGACCTACATAAAGATTTCTCAAGAAGCAGGTCAGGTAGTCTGGTATTCCCATCTCGTGAAGAATTGAAGAATTTTCCACAGTTTCTTGTTATCCACACAGTCAAAAGCTTTGGCATAGTCAATAAAGCAGAAATAGATGTTTTTCTGGTGTTCTCTTGCTTTTTTGATGATCCAACAATTGTTGACAATTTGATCTCTGGTTCCTCTGACTTTTCAATGCAGCTTGAACGTCTGGAAGTTCATGGTTCATATACTGTTGAAGTCTGGCTTGGAGAATTTTGAGCATTACTTTCCTAGCATGTGAGATGAGTGCAATTGTGCAGTAGTTTGAGCATTCTGTGACATTGCCTTTCTTTGGGATTGAAATGAAAACTGACATTTCCCAGTCTTGTGGCCACTGCTGAGTTTTCCAAATTTGCTGGCATATTGAGTACAGCACTTTCACAGCATCATCTTTTAGGATTTGAAATAGCTCAACTGGAATTCCATCTCCTCCACTAGTTTTGTTCATAATGATGCTTCCTTAGGCCCACTTGACTTCTCATTTCAGGATGTCTAGCTTTACTTGAGTGATCACACCATCATGATTATCTGGGGTGTGAAGATCTTTTTTGTATAGTTCTTCTGTGTATTCTTGTCACCTCTTCTTAATGTCTTCTGCTTCTGTTAGGTCCATATCATTTCTGTCCTTTATTGTACCCATCTTTGCATGAAATGTTCCCTTGGTATCTCTGGTTTTCTTGAAGGATCTCTAGTCTTTCCCATTCTATTGTTTCCATTTCTTTGCATTGGTCACTGAGGAAGGCTTTCTTATCTCTCTTTGCTATTCTTTGGAACTCTGCATTCAAATCATATATCTTTCCTTTTCTCCTTTACCTTTTTCTTCTCTTATTTTCTCAGCTATTTATAAGGCCTCCTCAGACAACCATTTTGCCGTTTTGCAGTTTTTTTCTCTTAGGGATGGTCTTGATCACTGCCTCCTGTACAATGTCATGAACCTCTGTCCATTGTTCTTCAGGCACTCTGTCTATCAGACCTAATCCCTTGAATCTATTTGTCACTTGCTCTGTATAATCATAACAGATTTGATTCAGGTCATACCCGAATGGTCTAATGTTTTTCTCTACTTTCTTCAATTTAAGCCAAGCATTTATAATCAGTTGAAAAACAGGTTTCCATAGAGTATATACAATATGACCCTAAATTTCTTCATACATATCTGTGCCCACACGCACAGCAGAAATTGAAGAACAAAGATGTAAGTCACAGTGCCTGAGTTAAAATTCAGGTTCTACAATTTTCTGTATGAATTAAGTCAAGTCATTTAATCTCTCTAAGCCTCATTTTCCTTATCTGTGAAATGGAAAGTAATTGTCCTTAACTCATTGGGATGTTTTGAGAATTAAGTGAATACTTACAAAAGCTCAACAGGTGGCTCAAACTGTAAAGAATCTACCTGAATTGCAGGAGACCTGGTTTGATCCCTGGGTTGGGAAGATCCCCTGGAGAAGGGAACGGCTATTCATTCTAGCATTCTGGCCTGGAGAATTCCATGGACAGAGGAGTCTTGCATGCTACAGTCCATGGGGTCGCAAAACGTTGGACACGACTGAGCGACTTTCACTTTTACACAGATATATGTATATATACACAAAGATATGTGTGTATATGTATATCCCAAAATCCAACATATTTATACTCAATTTGTGTTATCTTCTCAGCTCTTTGATGTTTTCTGACTTTCATATACAATATATATATTATTTCATAATTACATGAAAATGCTGTTTATGTTTTTGAGAATTTCATAAGCTATTTTCAATACCATAGCAAAGTAAAATTGTCTTTAGGAACATTATTTTCAATAATTCAGTGAATTTTGAGAAGCACTGAGCTGGCCCAAAGAGCAAAGCCTATATCTGATTTTCAAGAAGCGAATTCACAGACTGATGCTGCCTTTTTCCCTGAGAGGAAGAAAGTTTATCTCAGGTGAGACAGTTATGGACCTTGGGCACATTGTCTCACTTGTATCTAGAAGTCAGTGTGGCTTGGTTGAGACATGAAATATTCACCCAATTTCAAGAGCTCATGTCCTGGCAGGAAATACCTTAGAGATTATCTCTGTGATCCTTGCTTCTTGCTTGAATAAGTCAGTAGATCAAAATGTGTTTTATCCAGGATCTGAGATCAGAAGCAACCTTCCTGCATGGCACACTCTTTCTCTATCTCCAGTTATATTTTTATTTCAACTCATATTGTGATGTGATGCATATGGTTTCATCAATGGGGAGGATATTAATAACAGGGGAGGTGCTACATTTTGGGGTAAGAGGCACATTGAAAATCTCTGTACCAGACCTCTGGGAAAATGCTAAACACCCCAACATTCAAATCATAGGAGTCCCAGAAGAAGACAAAAAAAAAGTGGGGGGGATGAGAAAATACTTCAGGAGATAATAGTTGAAAATTTCACTAAAATGGGGAAGGAAATAGCCCCTGAAGTCCAAGAAGCCCAGAGAGCCCCAAAAAGAATAAACCCAAGGCAAAATACCTCAAGACATATATTAATCAAATTAACAAAGATCAACCACAAGGAGAAAATATTAAAACCAGAAAGGGAAAAGCAACAAATAACAGACAATGGATCCCCATAAGGATAACATCTGATCTTTCAATAGAAACTCTTCAGGCCAGAAGGAATAGCAGGACATACTTAAAGAGATGAAAGAGAAAAACCTACGACCCAGATCACTATACCCAGCAAGGATCTCATTCAAATATGAAGGAGAAATCAAAAGCTTTCAGTTCAGTTCAGTCGCTCAGTTGTGTCCAACTCTTTGCGACCCCATGAACCACAGCACGCCAGGCCTCCCTGTCCATCACCAACTCCCAGAGTCCACCCAAACCCATGTCCATTGAGTCGGCGATGCCATCCAACTATCTCATCCTCCGTCGTTCCCTCTCCTCCTACCCTCAATCTTTCCCAGCATCAGGGTCTTTTCAAATGAGTCCAGCTCATCACATCAAGTGGATGAAGTATTGGAGTTTCAGCTTCGACATCAGTCCTTCCAATGAACACCCAGGACTGATCTCCGTTAGGATGGACTAGTTGGATCCCTCAACACCACACTTCAAAAGATCCATTCTTCGTCACTCAGCTTTCTTTATAGTCCAACTCTCACATCCATATATGACCACTGGAAAAACTATAGCCTTGACTAGACGGACCTTTGCTGACAAAGTAATATCTCTGCTTTTTAATATTCTGTCTAGGTTGGTCATAACTCTCCTTCCAAGGAGTAAGTGTCTTTTAATTTCATGGCTGCAGTCACCATCTGCAGTGATTTTGCAGCCCAGAAAAATAAAGTCAGCCACTGTTTCCACTGTTTCCCTATCTATTTGCCATGAAGTGATGGGACCAGATGCTATGATCTTAGCTTTTTGAATGTTGAGCTTTAAGCCAACTTTTTCACTCTTCTCTTTCACTTTCATCAAGAGGCTTTTTAGTTCTTCTTCACTTTCTGCCATAAGGGTGGTGTCATCTGCATATCTGAGGTTACTGATATTTCTCCTGGCAATCTTGATTCCAGCTTGTGCTTCTTCCAGCCTAGCGTTTCTCATGATGTACTCTGCATATAAGTTAAATAAGCAGGGTGACAATATACAGCCTTGATGTACTCCTTTTCCTATTTGGAACCAGTGTGTTGTTCCATGCCTAATTCTGACTGTTGCTTCCTGACCTGCATACAGGTTTCTCAAGAGACAGGTCAGGTGGTCTGGTATTTCCATCTCTTTCAGAATTTTCCACAGTTTATTGTGATCCACATAGTTAAAAGCTTTGGCATAGTCAATAAAGCAGAAATAGATTTTTTTCTGGAACTCTCTTGCTTTTTCAATTATCCAGCAGATGTTGGCAATTTGATCTCTGGTTCCTCTGCCTTTTCTAAAACCAGCTTGAACATCTGGAAGTTCACGGTTCATGTATTGCTGAAGCTTGGCTTGGAGAATTTTAAGCATCACTTTATTAGTATGTGAGATGAATACAATTGAAAGCTGAGAGAATTCAGCACCACCAAACCAACTCTTCAACAAATGCTAAAGGATCTTCTCTAGACAGGAAATACAGAAAATATGTATAAACTCGAACCCAAAACAACAAAGTAAATGACAATGGGATAATACTTATCAATGATTACCTTAAATGTAAATGGGTTGAGTGCCCCAACCAAAAGACAAAGACTGGCTGAACGGATAAAAAAACAAGACCCCTATATATACTGTCTACAAGAGACCCACCTCAAACCAAGGGACACATACAAACTGAAAGTGAAGGGCTGGGAAAAGATATTATATACAAGTAGAGATGAAAAGAAAGCAGGAGCAGCAATATTCACATCAGATAAAATAGACTTTGAAATCAAGTCTATGAAAAGACACAAAGAAGGACACTACATAATAATCAAAAATCAATCCAACAAGAAGATATAACAATTTTATGTGTGTGTGTGTGTGTGTGTGTGTGTGTGTGTACAGCCAACATAGGAGCATTGCAATATATAAGGCAAATGCTAACAAGTATGAAAGGGAAACTTAACAGTAACACAGTAATAGTGGGAGACTTTAATACCCCAGTTACACCTATGGATAGATCAACCAAAGAGAAATTAGCAAGGAAACACAAACTTTAAATGATACAATAGACCAGTTAGACCTAATTGATCTCTTAGGATATTTCACCCCCAAATAATGAATTTCACCCTTTTGTCAAGTGCACATGGAACACTCTTCAGGATAGATCATAGCTGGGCCATAAATCTAGCCTTGATAAACTCAAAAAAATTGAAATCATTTCAAGCATCTTTTTTGATTACAATACTGTAAGATTAGATGCCAACTACGGCGGGGGGGGGGTGGGGGGTGGGGAATATGGAGGCTAAACAGCACGCTTCTGAATAATCAACAAATCATGGAAGAAATCAAAAAAAGAAATCAAAATATGCATAGAAACAAATGAAAATGAAAGCACGACAATGATAAACTATGGGATTCAGTTAAAGCAGTGCTAAGGGGAAGGTTCATAGCAATACTAGTTACCTCAAGAAACAAGAGAAAAATCAAATAAATAACCTAACTTTACACCTAAAGCAACTAGAAAAAGAAGAAATGAAGAACCCCAGGTTAGTAGAAGGAAAGAAATCATAAAAATTAGGGCAGAAATAATTGACAAAGAAACAAAGGAGACTATAGCCAAAACCAACAAAACTAAAAACTGGTTCTTTGAGAAGGTAAATAAAATAGACAAACTATTAGCCAGACTCATTAAGGAAAAAAGGGATAATCAAATCAGCAAAATTAGAAATGAAAATGGAGAAATCACAACAGACAACACAGAAATACAAAGGATCATAAGAGACTACTACCAGCAACTATATGTCAATAAAACGGACAACTTGGAAAAAAGGGACGAATTCTTAGAAAAGTATAACCTTCCAAAACTGAACCAGGAAGAAATAGAAAATCTTAACAGACCCATCACAAGCACAGAAATCAAAACTGTAATCAGAAATCTCCCAACAAACAAAAGCCCAGGACCAGATGGCTTCACAGCTGAATTCTACCAAAAATTTAGAGAAGAGCTAACACACATCCTACTCAAATTCTCCCAGAAAATTGCAGAGGAAGGTAAACTGCCAAACTCATTCTATGAAGCCACCATCACCCTAATACCAAAACCTGACAAAGATGCCACAAAAAAGAAAACTACAGGCCAATATCACTGATGAACATAGATGAAAAAATTCTTAACAATCCTAGCAAACAGAATCCAACAACATATTAAAAAGATCATACATCATGACCAAGTGTGCTTTATCCCAGGGATGCAAGGATTCTTCAATATTCACAAGTTGATCAATATGATACACCACATTAACAAACTGAATGATAAAAACCATGATTATCTCATATGGGAGATGCAGAGAAAGCCTTTGACAAAATTCAAAATCCATTTATGATAAAAACCCTCCAGAAAGTGGGCATAGAAGGAACATACCTCAACATAATAAAAGGCATATATTGTAAACCCACCAGAAATATTATCCTCAGTGGTGAAAAATTGAAAGCATTTCCACTAAAGTCAGGAACAAGACAGGGTGCCCACTCTCACCACTGATATTCAACATAGTTTTGGAAGTTTTAGCCATGACAATCAGAGAAGAAAAAGAAATTAAAGGAATCCAGGTTGGAAAAGAAGAAGTAAAACTCACTGCTTGCAGATGACATGATCCTCTACATAAAAAGCCCTAATGACACCACCAGAAAATTATGAGAGCTAATCAATGAATATAGCAAAGTTGCAAGATACAAAATTAATAAGCAGAAATCCCTTGCATTCTTATACACTAACAATGAGAAAACAGAGAAATTAAGGAAACAATTCCATTCACCATTGCAACAAAAAGAATAAAATACTTAGGAATAAATCTACCTAAAGAAACAAAAGACCTATATATAGAAAACTAGAACACACTGATGAAGAAAACAAAAATGACACAAATAGATGGAGAAATATGCCATATTTTGTGGATTAGAAGGATCAATATAGTGAGAATGAATACACCACCCAAAGCAATCTACAGACTCAATGCAATCCATATTAAGCTATCAACGGTATTTTTTCACAGAACTAGAACAAATAATTTCACTATTTGTATGGAAATACAAAATGAAAAACAACAACAACAACAGCAAAAACCTCATATAGCCAAAGCAACCTTGAGAAAGAAGAATGGAAATGGAGGAATCAACCTGCCTGACTTCAGACTATACTACAAAGCTCCAGTCATCAAGACAGTATGGCACTGGCACAAAGACAGACATATAGATCAATGGAACAAAATTGAAAGCCCAGAGATAAATCCATGCACCTATGGACACCTTATCTTTGACAAAGGAGGCAAGAATATACAATGGGAAAAGACACTCTCTTTAAAAGTGGTGCTGGGAAAACTGGTCAACGACCTGTAAAAGAATGAAACTAAAACACTTTCTAATACCATACACAAAAATAAACTCAAAATGGATTAAAGATCTAAATGTAAGACCAGAAACTATAAAACTCCTAGAGGAGAACATAGGCAAAACACTCTCCGACATAAATCACAGCAGGATCCTCTATGACCCACCTCCCAGAGTAATGGAAATAAAAGGAAAAGTAAACAAGTGGGACCTAATTAAACCTAAAGGCTTTTGCACAACAAAGGAAACTATAAGCAAGGCGAAAAGACAGCCTTCAGAATGGGAGAAAATTATAGCAGATGAAGCAACTGACAAAGAATTAATCTCAAAAATATACAAGCAGCTCAATACCAGAAAAATAAATGACCCAAACAAAAAATGGGTCAAAGAACTAAATGGACATTTCGCCAAAGAGGACATACAGATGGCTGACTCATGAAAAGATGCTCAACATCACTCATTATCAGAGAAATGAAAATCAAATCCACAATGAGGTACCATCTCATGCTGGTCAGAATGGCTGCCATCAAAAAGTCTACAAACAATAAATGCTGGAGAGGGTGTGGAGAAAAGGGAACCCTCTTACACTGTTGGTGGGAATGTAAACTAGTACAGCCACTATTGAAAACAGTGTGGAGATTCCTTAAAAATCTGGAAATAGAACTGCCATACAACCCAGCATTCCCACTGCTGGGCACACACACCGAGGAAACCAGAATTGAAAGAGACACGTGTATCCCAATGTTCCTTGCAGCACTGTTCACAATAGCCAGGACATGGAAGCAACCTAGATGTCCATCAGCAGACGAATGGATAAGAAAGCTGTGGTACATATACACAATGGAATATTACTCAGGCATTAAAAAGAATGTATTTGAACCAGTTCTGCCGAGGTGGATGAAACTGGAGCCTATTATACAGACTGAAATAAGTCAGAAAGAGAAACACCAATACAGTATATTAACACATATATATGGAATTTAGAAAGATGGTAACCATGACCCTATATGTGAGACAGCAAACGACACATAGATATAAAGAATACTTCTGGACTCTGTGGGAGGAGAGGGTGGGATGATGTGAGAGAATAGCACTGAAACACGTGTATTACCATATGTGAAATAGATCACCAGTCCAAGTTCGATGCATGAAACAGGGCACTCAAAGCCGGTGCACTGGGATGACCCAGAGGGATGGGAGGGGGAGGGAGGTGGGAGGGGGCTTCAGGATGGGGGACACATGTATACCTGTGGCTGATTCATGTCAATGTATGGCAAAAACCACCACAATATTGTAAAGTAATTAGCCTGCAATGAAATTAATAAACTAATTTTTTTAAAGAAAAAAATATAAAACAAAAAAAAAGAGAAAAATCTCTGTACCTTTCTCTCCATTTTGCTGTGAACCTAAAACTGCTCAAAAAAATCTTTGCAAAAATTCCAGTGTCCTGCCATGATCCTATCATTTCTCCACATTAAATTACCCACTGCTAAAGCAGTGCTCTTTGGACTAGGTTCTGAAGATATAAATGTGAATAAAGATGATTCTTATAATTATTGGATATAAATATAAAAAGACAATACAAAATCCATAAAGATACCTTTATATATAAGATTCAGTCTTCAACTAACCCTGTAAAGTAAGTACTGTTACCTCCGTATTACAGATGAGCCTTACAGACATTGAGGGATTCACCTATAATCACAAAACTAATAAGCGCCCAACATAGGGTTCAATACAATTCTGATTACAGAACTGAACTTCTAGACACAGTACAGCATCAAATTGTGTATAAGTTCACTTATTCAATCAGCATATCGTATAGACACTGACTGCCAGGCCTTACTCAAGGATCTGGATGATAGTTCAACTCAGAAAAAGGCAGAGAAATGAAGGCAGGACCAGTGACTACAGGTAAAGGTGAAAATTTGACCGAAGACAGGCACAGGTCAGTTCCGAGTAAACACAAGGTATTAATAGAATCAAATAAGCTCATCACCTGCATTCTGCTTGGCGCTGTGCAGGGATAGGGATTTGTCCCTGCCAAGATCTTTTCTACCTCCTGCTATGTGAGAGAAACCGAAAGCGATTTCCGAGCTAATACCGTGTGATAAGTTTACAGTCATGAAATGAATCAATTCTGCTCAGGGGGCATCAGAATGGGGATTGGGAGGTCAGAAACACTCCAGAGAAAAAAATCTGGAGGAATGAGTCAGATTTTATAATGAGCTGTTTCAGATCAATCTGCCCCAGTTATCCCACTTGCATTTCTTATCACAACCCTCTATTTAGGGGTTTCTTAAGGCTCTGAATCTTTTAACACAATTTAATCAATGTAAGGATGAAGATTGTGAGATAAATATTTCTAAACTGGAAATTCACATGTATGTCTTTCCCATATTGCTTTAGCCTTTATATAAAATTGTCAGAGGAGCCTGGTGGGCTACAGTCCATGGGGTCACAAAGAGTTGGACATGACTGAGTGACTAACACTTTCATGTACATAAACATACATGTATTTATATGGGCTTCCCTGATAGCTCAGGTTGTATATAAAGTGATTATTATATAAAACTTCTTTCTAGGAAGCTTCAAAATGTGTGTGTGTGTGTACATAGGTACATATATATGCATATACATACATACATAAAATCATCCCAACCTCAGCATTTTTGCAAAATGTCATAGGTATTGGTAATATCAATATTAGCACTAAATGGAGACCTTGTAATAGTCAAGCTGTCTTTCCTGGTCCCCTTCCCATCTTGGTAAACTGACACAGATCTCACCCACTGCTTCCCCTTATCCTACATCCTGCACACTCTCCTCTTTTTAACCAAATCTTGATAGAAAAAGATTCCAGTAAACAGGTGATGTAGAAATCACAGTGACAGATGAGTTTTCACACACATACAGAAGTGTCAATAGTTTTCACATTTCTTTGGGAAAATATATATTTTTCATAGAACTTAACAAACTTCCAGAGTTATCTCATGATAACATTCTGGGAAAGAATATAGTGGCAGCCCATCCATTTCCATATCACAGATGAAGACCCAGGCAGAGGATAGAGGACCTAGGCATATTACAACCCTGGCCCCTAATGTCAGAAACTGGACCTGAAATACATGTTTCCCAAATCTTATATTTTTCCTTTTTTTCTCTCTGTCATCAAACATCAACTTTTAGGGTTACTAAATACATAGATAAGAAAAACATTTTGTTTCTAAATTTATGCAATGTTTTACAGACAATTGCTTTCACAATACTCAACCTTTTCTGTCTTGGGTACAAAAAGCTATTAAAATTAGTAAAAGCTTAGTCCTGAGTGTTTTCCCTAATCTAAATGTTCACATTCATGTGAAGGAACAATAAGTTGATTTTGTTACCTTCAGAACCAAATGCATTTTTTAAAATTTATTTACTTTTTATTGAAGGATAATTGCTTTATAGAATTTTGCTGTTTTCTGTCAAACCTCAACATGCTTCGGCCATAGGTATACATATATTCCCTCCCTTTTGAGACTCCCTCCCATTGCTTGTTAATGAAACTATGGTGTCTTTGAAAATACTTTTGGTGATCTTATTTAATACTTTTTTATGATAAGCAATCAAATATTTCTCAGCATTTCTTGACGTTCAGTCGTTAAGTTGGTCTGACTTTTTGTGACCCCATGGACTACAGAAAACCAGGCTTCACTGTCTTTCACTATCTCCTAGAGTTTGCTCAAATTCATGTCCATTGAGTCAGTGATGCTATCTAACCATCTCATCCTCTGCCGCCCTCTTCTCCTTTTGCTTTCAATCTTTTGCAGCATCAGAGTCTTTTCCAATGAGTCGGCTCTTCACATCAGGTGGCCAAAGTATTGGAGCTTCAGCATCAATCCTTCCAATGAATATTCAGGGTGGATTTCCTTTAAGATTGACTGGACTCATTACCTTGCAGTCCAAGAGACTGTCAGGAATCTTCTCCAGCACAATTCAAAAGCATCAGTTTTTTGGCATTCAGCCTTCTTTATGGTTCAACTCTCACATCCGTACATGGCTACTGGAAAAAACATAGTTTTGATCATATGGACCTTTGTCAGTAAAGTGATATCTCTGCTTTTTAAAACACTGTCTATATTCGTCATAGCTTTCCTTCCAAGGGGCAAGCATCTTTTAATTTCATGGCTGCAGTTACTGTTTTCAGGGATTTTGAAGTCCAGGAAAATAAAATCTGTCACTGCTTCCATTTTTTCCCCTTTTATTTGCCATGAAATGATGGGACCGGATGCCATAATCTTAGTTTTTTGAATGTTGAGTTTTAAGTCAACTCTTTTCACTCTCCTCTTTCACCTAATCAAGAGGCTCTTTAGCTCCTGTTTACTCTCTAACATTAGAATGGTGTCTCCTGCATATCTGAGTTTGCTTATATTTCTACTGGCAGTTTTGATTCCAGTTTATGATAATCCAGCCCAACATTTTAAATGATGTACTTTGCATATAAGTTATATAAGCAGGGTGACAACATACAACCTTGACCTACTCCTTTCCCAATTTTAAACCAGTTCATTGTTCCATGCAAGGTTCTAGCTGTTGCTTCTTGATCCACATACAGGTTTCCCAGGAGACAGGTAGGGTGGTCTGATAATCCCATCTCTTGAAGAATTTTCTAGTTTGTTGTGATGCACACAGTCAAATGCTTTAGTGTAGTCAATGAAGCAGAAGTGAATGTTTTTTCTGGAATTTCCTTGCTTTCTCTATGATCCAATGAATGTTAACAATTTGACCTCTAGCTTCTCTGCCTTTTCTAAACCCAGCTTGTACACCAGGAAGTTCTCAGTTCATGAACTGCTAAAGCCTAACTTCAAGGATTATGAGCATAACCTTACTAGCATGAGAAATGAGCTCAGTTGTTAGATAGATAGAACATTGTTTGGCATTGCCTTTCTTTGGGACTTATGTGAAAACTGACCTTTTCCAGTTCTGTGGCCACTGTTGAGTTTTCCAAATTTGCTGACATATTGAGTGCAGCACTTTAACAGCATCATCTTTTAGGATTTGAAATAGCTCAACTGGAATTCCATCACCTCCACTAGCTTTGCTCATTGTAATACTTTCTAAGGCCCACTTGACTTCACACCCTAGGATGTCTGGCTCTAGGTGAGTGACCACACTGTTGTGGTTACCCCAGTCTTAAGACCCTTTTTATATAGTTCAGTTTATTCCTGCCACCTCTTTTTAATCTCTTCTGCCTCTGTTAGGTCCTTACTGTTTCTGTTCTTTATCATGCCCATCTTTGCATGAAATATTCCTTTTGTATCTTCAATTTTCTTAAAGAGATCTCTAGCCTTCCCCATTCTATTATTTTCCTCTACTTCTTTGCACTGTTTCTTGAAGAAGGTCTCCTCACCTCTCCTTGCTATTCTCTGGAACTCTGCATTCAGTTGGGTATATCTTTTCCTTTCTCCCTTGCTTTCCGCTTCTCTTTCCTCAGCTGTGTGTAAAGCTTCCTCAGACAGCCACTTTGCCTTCTTGCATTTTTTTCCCTTTGAGACAGTTTTGGTCACTGTCTCCTGTGTATTTTATGAATTTCTGTCCACATTTCTTCAGGTGCTCTGTCTACCAGATCTAATCCCCTCAATCTATCTGCCCCTCCACTGTGCTTGCTGTGTGACCTCCAGGCTGTTCACTACAGCCAGCGCATTCTCTTGACAAAACTCTGTTAGCCTCTGCTCTGCTTTGTTTTGTACTCCAAGGCCAAGTTTGCTTGATATTCCAGATATCTCTTGACTTCCTACTTATGCATTCCAGTCCCCTGTGATGAAGAGGACATTATTTTTGCTGTCAGTTCTAGAAGGTCTTGCAGGTTTTCATAGAACGGGTCAACTTCAGTCTCTTTGGTGTTAGTGGTTTGGGCATAGACTTGGATGTTGTGGTTTGTCTTGGAAACGAACTGAGATCATTCTGTCATTTTTGAAACTGCACCCAGCTACTGCATTTTGGACTCTTTTGTTGATTATTGAGGGCTATTCCATTTCTTCTAAGGGATTCTTGCTTACAGCAGTAGATATAATGGTCACCTGATTTAAATCTTTGCACTTTCCTGTCCATTTTAGTTCACTGATTCAAAAGATGTTGGTGTTCACTGTTGCCATCTCCTGCTTGACCACCTCCAATTTACCTTGACTCATGGAGCTAACATTCCAGGATTCTATGAAGTGTTGTTCTTTACAGCATTGGAATTTACTTTCACCACCAGGTACATCCACAACTGGGCATCGTTTCTGCTTTGGTTCAGTCACTTCATCCTTCCTGAAACTATCAATAATTGCCCTCTGCTCTTACCAAGTAGCATATTGGACACCTTCCAACCTGGGGTACTCATCTTCTGGTGTCATATTTTCTTGCTTTTTCATACTGTTCATGTTCATGGGGTTCTCACTGCAAGAATACTAAAGTGGTTTGTTATTCCCTCCTCCAATGGACCACATTTTCTTAGAACTCTCCACTATGACCTGTCCTTCCTGGGTGGCCCTGCATGGCATTCTCATAGCTTTATTGAGTTGTGCAAGCCCCTTCACCATGACAAAACTGTGACCTAGGAAGGGGATCTCAGCATTTGGCCCATCTCAAATCAATGAATCATGCAATTATCTTCAGTGCTGTAACCTCCATGTGGGGCTTCAGGGTATCTGATGAATATAGGATCATATTTTACAGTTTAGAGATTCCATCTCTAAAGGTTGGAAGGTTTAGAGATGACACCAAATTGCTTAACTTCTTGGTAGTATCAGAAAAGTTTTGCCATTAAGGTCAAATTACAACTAGATTGATATAAGCCTGTGGGACAGATTACCCTTCCCCTCTTTAGCATAAGTAGGGCTGGTCTGGAGATAGTTTCTATATCACCTGATATATTGATTTTCTAGGGCTACCATAACAAAGTACCACAAACTAAGTAGCTTACAGAAAAGGAATATATAGTCTCAGAGTTCTGGAAGATCTGGTGTTGTCAATGACCAGGGTGTTGACAGAGTTCTTTCCTTCTAAGGACAGTGAGGGAAGATCTGTTCCAGGTGGCTTTCTGGCATGCTTGATATTCTTTGACTTCTGCTGCCAAAAATCTATGTCCCTTCCTATCCTTTTTGCTGTGAACCTAAAGCTGCTCTAAAAAATTATTTGCAAAATACAATCTCTGTCTTTATTTCCACATGGCATTCTCCCTGTGTGTGTGTATCTGTTTTTAACTTTTTCCTTTTAATGAGGATACCGGGACAATTGGCCTGGGGATGGTCTACACTTTTCCAATGTGATCTCATTTTTATCTATTACCACTTCAATGACCCTGTTTCAAACAAGGTCACATTCTGAGGTAACGGTGTTTAGGGCTTCAACATGTGAATTTTTGAGGGACACAGTTCAGTCTATAATATCTGGGAAGAAAACTCATGGTCCACACAAAATGCCCAATGAATGGTGTATAGGTTCTGGTTGTATTTTTTTCTAACCCTATGAAGGAGGCAGGGATTTGTCAACTGCCAAGAGGTCAAGTAGAATCATACAAAAGGAAAAAAGACCTCAGAGTTCCTATGGTGAGAATTATGTGGCCTTGGCCAGTAGGTATGAAACGCATGTACGCATCTTGACAGATAACATTATCACTATTGGAATCACCCAAATGCACAACCTCCTGAAGAGATTCAGACTCCTTTTATTCACAAAATAGAGAAAAGCTATTGATGCTTAGGCAGTAGTAAAGTACCCTTGATGAGATGTGCAGAAATCATTTAGAATCCCCTGGAACCATATGTTTTTTGACAATGATGAATGGAGATTGTTACCACTCTCTCATCTCAGGGTCCAGTGGGACCGAGAATGCAGCAAATAAAAATATCACATATTCTCTTTTGAATTATATAGACTTCAAAAGTACAGATGTGTTAGTTATCTATGGTTACATAACAAGTTATCACATATTTAACATTTTAAAGCAATACTCGTTTAAGTTCAGTTCAGTTCAGTTGCTCAGTCGAGTCCGACTCTTTACGACCCCATGAATCGCAGCACGCCAGGTCTCCCTGTCCATCACAAACTCCCAGAGTTTACTCAAACTCACGCCCATTGAGTCGGTGATGCCATCCAGCCATCTCATCCTCTGTCATCCCCTTCTCCTCCTGCCCCCAATCCCTCCCAGCATCAGGTCTTTTCCAATGAATCAACTCTTCACATGACGTGGCCAGAGTATTGGAGTTTCAGCTTCAGCATCAGTCCTTCCAGTGAACACCCAGGACTGATCTCCTTCAGGATGGACTGGTTGGATCTCCTTGCAGTCCAAGGGACTCTCAAGAATCTTCTCCAACATCACAGTTCAAAAAGCATCAATATTTTGGCACTCAGCTTTCTTCACAGTCCAACTCTCACATCCATACATGACCACTGGAAAAACCATAGCCTTGACCAGACAGACCTTTGTTGGCAAAGTAATGTCTCTGCTTTTTAATATGTTATCTAGGTTGGTCATAACTTTCCTTCCAAGGAGTAAGCGTCTTTTAATTTCATGGCTGCAGTCACCATCTGCAGTGATTTTGGATACCAAAAAAATGAAGTCTGACACTGTTTCCACTGTCTCCCCATCTATTTCCCATGAGGTGATGGGACCAGAAGCCAATACTCGTTTATCACCTCACAATTCTGTAGGTCACAGATCTAGCACAGTATGGCTGGATTCTCCTTCCAGAGCTTCGCGAGGCTAAAACCAAGGTACCAAATTCATTGGAAAAGACCCTGATGCTGGGAATGATGGAGGGCAGGAGGAGAAGGGGGGTGACAGAGGATGAGATGGTTGGATGGCATCACTGACTCAATGGACATGAGTTTTCACGAACTCCAGGAGACAGCGAAGGACAGGGAAGCCTGGCGTGCTGCAGCTCATGGGGTTGCAAAGGGTCGGACATGACTAAGCGAATGAGCAGTGACAGTGACCAGGCAGGGCTGCAGTTCTCATATGGGTTTCGGCATCGTATATCAAACTCACTGGTCTTTGGCAGGACTCCTCTCTGATTCCCCACACAGCCTCCTCCACCTTCAAGCCAGCAGCAACATAGGAGTCAACACACTTTGAATTCTTCTGACTCTCTCTTCTATGTCCTCTCTGACTTCCAAAGGATTCAGGTGTCAAAATGGGCTCACAAAAACCCAACATAATCTCCCTACTTTAAGTCTACTGATTAGTAACCTTAATTACATCAGCAGAGCCCCTGTCTAGCAGTATGTAGTCAATTATTTGATTGGAAAACTAGAGAATGGGAATTATAGGATACAGAATTCTGCCTCCCACAAGGTCTAAAATACTAAAGCAAAAGGCATTAACATGTGGCTAAGTGTTGTTCAGTGAAAGTGAAGTCGCTCAGTCATGTCCGACTCTTTGTGACCCCATGGACTGTAGCCTACCAGGCTCCTCAGTCCATGGGATTTTCCAGGCAAGAACACTGGAGTGGGGAGAGAGGGTGAAACATAAAAAGAAAGAGAGAGAAAAGGAAGAAAACAGACAACTGCTAACTGTCTTGAATTTTTGCCTTGATTCTGGCTTTAGTAATAGACTGAAAGCAAGTTGGGAAAAAAGTTTAGGTCTGGAAACTCTCAGCTCTATGTATAGTGGTGAAATTGGGCTACATCATTTAATGTTGGAGACTCAGTTTCCTCATCAGATAAAGAGTGAATAATAATAATTATTTATAGGATTGTTATGAGAATCAAACAAGACCATTTCCAAAAAGTTTTTTTTTTAAAAAATTGTAAAGCCTGAAGCAAACGTGAGTTGTTGAAATCATCACAGATAGTTTAAGCCTACTTCCGAGGTAATCAGAGCACCCAGCCCCAACTCCCCTTAACTGAATAATAACCCTGAAGGATAAATGAATTCTGACAACCAAACAACCAAGGGGATATTCCTGTGAGTGCATGAGTGTGAGCATGTGTTTCAGAGAGATACACTCTGTTAAAATTGTGTTCTTCTAAGTCAGTGAGCAACATAATAAGGCTAGAGAAAATTCTGATGAAAGAAATGCAACAAGAAAGCCATAAAGAAAAATCTGATCAACTCTCTGAGAACAAAGCAAGGAAGGGTAAAGCCTTAACAGTGTTAAGAAAATCAAAGAATTTTCAGCACTTAAAAAACCATCTCCTGTCATCATCTGCCCAGTTCAGTTCAGTCGCTCAGTCGTGTCTGACCCTTTGCGACCCCATGAATCGCAGCACGCCAGGCCGCCCTGTCCATAACAAACTCCCAGAGTTTACTCAAACTCATGCCCATCGAGTCGGTGATGCCATCCAGCCATCTCATCCTCCGTCGTTCCCTTCTCCTCTTGCCCCCAGTCCCTCCCAGCATCATGGTCTTACTCCAGTGAGTCAACTCTTTGCATGAGATGGCAAAGTACTGGAGTTTCAGCTTCAGAATCAGTCCTTCCAATGAACACCCAGAACTGATCTCCTTCAGGATGGACTGGTTGGATCTCCTTGCAGTCCAAGGGACTCTTGAGAGTCTTCTCTAACATCACAGTTCAAAAAGCATCCATTTTTCGGCACTCGGCTTTCTTCACAGTCCAACTCTCACATCCATATATGACCACTGGAAAAACCACAGCCTTGACCAGACAGACCTTTGTTGGCAAAGTAATGTTTCTGCTTTTTAATATGCTATCTAGGTTGGTCATAACTCTCCTTCCAATGATTAAGCGTCTTTTAATTTCATGGCTGCAGTCACCATCTGCAGTGATTTTGAAGCCCAAAAAATCAAGTCAGACACTGTTTCCACTGTCTCCCCATCTATTTCCCATGAGGTGATGGGACCAGATGCCATGATCTTAGCTTTCTGAATGTTGAGTTTTAAGCCAACTTTTTCACTCTCCTCTTTCACTTTCATCAAGAGGCTTTTTAGTTCCTCTTCACTTTCTGCCATAAGGGTGGTGTCATCTGCATATCTGAGATTATTGATATTTCTCCCGGCAATCTTGATTCCAGCTTGTGCTTCTTCCAGCCCAGCGTTTCTCATGATGTACTCTGCATATAAGTTAAATAAGCAGGGTGACAACATGCAGCCTTTGACAAACTCCTTTTCCTATTTGGAACCAGTCTGTTGTTCCATGTCCAGTTCTAACTGTTGCTTCCTGACCTGCATACAGGTTTCTCAAGAGGCAGGTCAGGTGGTCTGGTATTCCCATCTCCTTCTGAATTTTCCACAGTTTACTGTGATCCACACAGTCAAAGGCTTTGGCGTAGTCAATAAAGCAGAAATAGATGTTTTTTTGGAACTCTCTTGCTTTTTTAATGATCCAGCGGATGTTGGCAATTTGATCTCTGGTTCCTCTGCCTTTTCTAAAACCAGCTTGAACATCTGGCAGTTCTCGGTTCACGTATTACTGAAGCTTGGCTTGGAGAATTTTGAGCATTACTTTACTAGTGTGTGAGATGAGTGCAATTGTGTGTGGTAGTTTGAACATTCTTTGGGATTGCCTTTCTTAGGGATTGGAGTGAAAACTGACCTTTTCCAGTCCTGTGGCCACTGCTGAGTTTTCCAAATTTGCTGGCATATTGAGTGCAGCACTTTCACAGCATCATCTTTCAGGATTTGAAATAGCTCAACTGGAATTCCATCACATCCACTAGCTTTGTTCGTAGTGATGCTTTCTAAGGCCCATTTGACTTCACATTCCAGGATGTCTGGCTCTAGGTGAGTGATCACACCATTGTGATTATCTGGGTCATGAAGATATTTTTTGTACAGTTCTTCTGTGTATTTTTGCCACCTCTTCTTAATATCTTCTGCTTCTGTTAGGTCCATACCATTTCTGTCCTTTATTGCGCCCATCTTTGCATGAAATGTTCCCTTGGTATCTCTCATTTTCTTGAAGAGATCTCTAGTCTTTCCCATTCTGTTATTTTCCTCTATTTCTTTGCATTGATCACTGAGGAAGGCTTTCTTATCTCTCCTGACCTTGCAAATCTGTCTGAATGGTTAGGGTCAGCTTCCTTTGATAGGAAGCAAACAGAAGTAATCATACAAATGAATGTTTAGGTGCCTGGTGTGCTCCTATCCCACCTCTGGTGACCTATCTCATGCCACACTATCACTAACATTTATTTCTACCCTAAATGATTGCATCCTAAAAATTATCTTATTTACATTCAACTAGATCTTATATACCATGCATTATGAGTAAGGCACTGTTCTAAATTCTTTATTGATAATAACTCATAATGACAACTCATCTTGATAACAACCCTATAAGGTTGATAATATTATTATCCTTATTTATATTAATAGAAAAACAAAATATAGTAATTGGTTTCAAAAAAAAATTTTGTACAAAATGGAGAGCATTTTTCCCCAAATAGTATTGTCTCTTCTTTCCATCACTTTTGCACGTTATGCCAAGAAAAGATTTGAAATGCAATTGCTTAAGGATTTGTCATAGTAAAAATGACAAAACATAGTCAAACTGATTATTTTGCAGGGAGAAGCCAATTCTGACTCCATATTGGAAACTGTTTCCTTGACTTGCTTTTCTTGCTTTTGTTATTGCAGTTATACATAATGGACTGCTTCAGGGGACCCTGTCCCTCTGCCTGACTGTTAACCTAAAGAGGCTTTATTCAGCTCAGAGAGAGAGTATCTGACCCTGCTCACCTGGGAATAGCTACAAAAAAAAAAAAAAAGAGAGAGAGAGAGAGAAGAGATTAATACACCCCTTCCAAAGGCTGGCCTTTTCCGGAGATGCTTTGCAAGACTGAAGCCCCTTTCATTTTAGTTTCTCATTGCTTCCCTCTCTCTCTCTCTTTCTCTCTGTCTCTCTCAAAGGTTCTGGCATCCAGACCCTGACAAGATGGTTACTATGAGTCTACCATCCTCCTGGTCAGCCAGCTTTCCAAATAAAGTCATATTCTTTGCCTTAACACCTCATCTCTTGGATTCATTGGCCTGTCACGCAGGGACTTGGTGACAATTACAGTAAAATCTTTGAAGCAAACAGGTTAAACCCATACAAAATGCACTGTGATTAGAGGTAGTATTTTGATTTTCTAAGCAGTGTCCTTTTTAGTCAAGGTAAGTTTCTTCCCCACACAATAAAATGTGCCAAGTTGTCTTTTTTGTTTACTATGTCTCTTCCACAGGATGGTTCTTTGGTACATATACACCATGGAATATTACTCAGCCATTAAAAAGAATTCATTTGAACCAGTCCTAATGAGATGGATGAAGCTGGAGCCCATTATACAGAGTGAAGTGAGCCAGAAAGATAAAGAACATTACAGCATACTAACACATATATATGGAATTTAGAAAGGTGATAACGATAACCTTATATGCAAAACAGAAAAAGAGACACAGAAATACAGAACAGACTTTTGAACTCTGTGGGAGAATGTGAGGGTGGGATATTTCAAAAGAACAGCATGTATACTATCTATGGTGAAACAGATCACCAGCCCAGGTGGGATGCATGAGACAAGTGCTCGGGCCTGGTGCACTGGGAAGACCCAGAGGAATCGGGTGGAGAGGGAGGTGGGAGCGGGGATTGGGATGGGGAATACGTGTAAATCCATGGCTGATTCATATCAATGTATGACAAAACCCACTGAAATGTTGTGAAGTGATGGGCCTCCAACTAATAAAAAAAAAAAAGATAAACTTTTATCAAAAAAAAAATTAAAATAAAAAAAAATAAAAGTACATGTGGTTCAAATGCCTTTATTTTATTCGTACTGCTTTTATTAAACATGATGGAAATCTGCCATTTCTGTTTCAAAGCAGGAAAGGCATGCTCTTGGTCTATTTTCTCACATTTTACTTTTCCAACAAAATTTTCTAAAATTTCTCTCCATTTACTGTGCTATTTCAAGGTTAGGCTAAAAATAAAATAGAAAAAAAAAGTCAAAGTGATTGATTGTTCTGCCTTACTCTCTCCTCGTTAGACACACAATTTACACAAGAGTGATGATGTCTAGTAAATATGCCTGGTATCTTAGTCAGTTGCATGACAAATACCATAAACTGAATGAACTATTGACACCAGAAATTCATTCCTCGCTGCTCTGGAGGCTGGAAATCTGAGATCGGAGGGCAGCAGCACAGTCGCATTCTGGTGAGGACCCTCTTGTGAGCTGCAGACAGCTGGCTTCTCACTGTGTCCTCAGACAGACCCAGCTAACACTCCTCACCTCCCAAAGACCCTGCCACCTCATACCATTAGTTGAGGGGTAGGTTTTCAAAATATGAATTTGGGGAGGGACGCAAGCATTTAATGCATGACAACGGATTTATTCTGAAAGTTCACAGGTGCTAGTAATAGAGATAACAAATAGCCTAGAGCGGGGCTGACACTCCTCATTTAAACAGAAAGGTGGTTTTGAAGAGTTTTGTAAATTTAAATTTTAGTTTACAGTTTTATATTTCAAGTTCCAGATTTGTATCATATTTGTACTTTAAATCTATTTAACGTCACTATCAACATTAACCAGCAGGTAAAAATATATTGTATGTAAAGGGACATGGCATTTGAGATCATATCTCTTTGAGAAGTTAACCTACTTAGCACTGAAATTAGACAGATTTTCTTTAAGAGTTCAGGAGAAAGAATATTCACTAAGAGCCAAGCTACCAAAATATGAATGTATTGTGACCATTTTATTTGCCTCTCACACAAATATACTTGAAGTTGTTCTGAAAATATTTAACAAGCGGCCACCACCATGGTCCTAACAGTTGACTTTAAGTGTTGTCCTCAAGATCAGCTTGAGGACTGTGTATGACAAGGCCCACATTATGCTGAATTTGAGAATTCATTCACTGAACCCTTTCTGACCCAGGCTCCAAACTTTCCAATAACATATGCAGAGTATTTTATAAATGTGAATCACCATCTGAGTGTAAGGTGATATAACTACAGACACAATAATAATAACAGCTAATGTTTATTTCATGCCATTTCCCAGACACTCAAACACTTTACAGCTATTAATCATTACCTTTGTTTTAAAAACAAGGAAGCTGAATCTCGAGAGGTTAAGTTGCCCAGGATCACAAGCTAGTCAGTGAGAGTCAGCACTGGAATTACGGCAGTCTACTCACAAGTCCATATTCCTAACCACACAGTTCTGAATCAAAATTCTCTGCAAGGAAGAGGCAAAGAAGCCCCTTCCCCTTAAAATCTATACCTAAACCTCCTGCAAACTGCTCTTAATGAAAAAACTGACTCCTAAATACTTACGTCTTACTTACATATTGATACTTAATGAATTATCTCAAAGTCTGCCACCTGAAAACAATGAGAAGGTATTATTACACAATTTATGAAGGTGAGGGATTTTTTAAAAGAATTATACACACACACACACACACACACACACACACACTTTATTTGTTTTTAGTTAGGTGGGATCCTAGTTCCCCAACCAGAAATCAAACCTCTAGCCCCCTGCAGTGGAAGAATGGATTATTAACCACTAGACCACCAGGGAAGTCCCTGAAAACTCTGAATCTAAGAGCAGCTCAGCTGGGGACTCTGACCCAGGGTCTCCCATGGGCTCTCCATTAGTCATCTGAGCATGTGTGTGGGACCAAGGACCTGCTTCAGGATGGTTTGCTTACCTGGCTGTTGGCCTCAGTTTCTGGCCTCAAGACTCTTTGTAAGGATACTTGAGCATCCTCATGGCACAATAGCTGGCTTCCCCTAGAGCAAGTGATCCCAAAAGAGAGGGCAAGGCAGAGACCATGAATCTTGTAACCCAGCCATGGAAGTCATATACCATGAATCCTTCTTTAGCCCATCACTAGAAGTGAATCTAACATTCAGAAAACTAAGATCATGGCATCTGGTCCCATCACCGCATGGGAAATAGATGGGGAGACAGTGGAAACAGTGTCAGACTTTATTTTTGGGGGATCCAAAATCACTGCAGATGGTGACTGCAGCCATGAAATTAAAAGATGCTTACTCCTTGGAAGGAAAGTTATGACCAACCTAGATAGCATATTAAAAAGCAGAGACATTACTTTGCCAACAAAGGTCTGTCTGGTCAAGGCTATGGTTTTTCCAGTGGTCATATATGGATGTGAGAGTTGGACTGTGAAGTAAGCTGAGCACTGAAAAATTGATGCTTTTGAACTGTGGTGTTTGGAGAAGACTCTCGAGAGTCCCTTGGACTGCAAGGAGATCCAACCAGTCCATCCTGAAGGAGATCAGTCCTGGGTGTTCATTGGAAGGACTGATGCTGAAGCTGAAACTCCAATACTCTGGCCACGTCATGTGAAGAGTTGACTCAGTGGAAAAGACCCTGATGGGAGGGATTGGGGGCAGGAGGAGGAGGGGATGACAGAGGATGAGATGGCTGGATGGCATCACCGACTCGATGGGCATGAGTTTGAGTAAACTCCGGGAGTTTGTGATGGACAGGGAGGCCTGGCGTGCTGCGGTTCATGGGGTCGCAAAGAGTCTGACACGACTGAGCGACTGAACTGAACTGAAGTGAACTGAGAAGTGAATCACTAAGCCCAACCCAAACTCAAAGAGTAGGGAAAGAGGCTCTTTGTTGAAGGAAATGTCAAAGAATTTTGCACGTATATAAACCACCACTCATATCTTTCTTATTGCAAATATTCTAAATGATTCTGACTCTAGGTCATCTTTTGTCCCTGCTCGCTTGACTTTATTGCAATGTGCCCACAAGGGCTGAACTAATCAGGGCTGGGTGCTCCCCACTGCCCCAGGCCACTATTCATACCTACTGGAAGGGCCCCCATCAGAGGATATACACCACAGCAGATATTCACCCAAGCCCTGTCCTACAGCCACGTGAGCCCCTGAATATCCTGCTCCTGCTGCCCTGACCAAATTGAGAAATAAACAAAATTTGTTGCAGACTCCAATTGCCAGCAATTCTCCCTGGATCTCAGGATCCTCCTACCTGCCCTGGTCCAGAATCGTCCACTCAGGTGTGTGGGGTAGTCAACTTGCCTTTCTACCTGCTCATCCTGTAGCACCATCTCCTCAGAGCTTCACTCTCAGCTGGCACTGAAGGCTAGACCCTCTCAATATGACCCAGAGATTCTCAGCCTTGGCCCTAGTTACATTTTATCTTCAGTAGTCTGGGAAATGGTGAGGAACAGGGAGGCCTGGCATGCTTCACTCCTGGGGTCACAAAGAGTTGGACACGACTGGGTGACTGAACAACAAATGTTCTTATGCTTGTGTGTAGGGGGGATGTGTTATCCTGCACACAATCTTGTGTATTGTAGGATAGTTAGCTGCCTCTCTGGGCTATACCTGGGAGTAGCACCCCCTCGTTTTGCTAAACAAAAAAGTCTGCAGACATTGCCAAATATTCCCTGGGGGACAAAGTGCTCTTGATTAAGAACCATTGATCCCAGCTATTATGAGTGAAATTGGCTGAGTGAGAGACATGAGAGTCTTATCAGATAAAATATGTGCAAAGTGTTGACCTAAAACAGGTTGCCAGATATTTCTCCAGCAAAATCAATTTTACTCAGGATCAGCAGAGAATTGCAATTTGAGGTCTGCAAACATGGCAAGCCATGTGCAAGTACCCAGCAAAAATGGAGAGAACATCTTTGTAGAGGGCAAGGAAGGTGGGAAGGCTGGAGTAAACAACGGGTCCGTGGCTTTCATTGGCTGAGTCCTGAGGAGGAAAGAGAAGTCTTCCTCCTTCTTGTTGGGTTTTCTGTCATCACAGGGCATGAGAGCGCCCCCTGCTGGTCTATTTTTTTACAAGCGCTACATCCCCGTTCTTTACATATAAAGAGTAGTTAATGGTATTTGGAGTTAAGCAGGAAGGATTTCAATACATAATTAGTTTAGATGGTTGTCTCTTCAGTTGCTACTTGGCTTTCCTTGTACTAGTTGGTTTCTGGAAGGGAAGACGATCTTTACACAGAGGTTTTGGTATGTTTTCTCAAGGCTACAAATATTTGAGGAATCTGGGAAAGGAGAATAATAATAGTAGAAAAAGCAAACTTGTTTTCCCATGTTAAAATTATTTTAGGATACCTCTTAAATGTTCATCTTTCTGTTTAAAGGAAACTTTATTGAGTGGTATCCATGTACATGTCACTTGCCTAACCATTTTCTAAAAATATGAACTCATTTAATGCTTTTAACAACCCATGCAACAGACATTATCCCCATCCTTGTGACACAGGACGAAGCTGAGGCAGAGATATTATCTTCCTTAATAGCTATTTTAGAAATTGCTTTAAAGATCTCTCTTCTCCTCTCTGTTCCCACAGGGCTTTGCTTTTGTTCACTAGTACTTCTCACTTTTCTCTACCATGATTCATGTTAAGCTTTGAGAACTTAAAAAAAATAAAATCAAGACATTCAGGGATACAGCTACCTCTCCATTATCTGGAGGGAAATAATAGAAGCCAGAATCAGTAAGACAAGGAAAGCAACCCAAGTAGAGATGCCGGCATAAGAGTGAACAGGAAAGTGGTTTTGATTCTGAGAGGGTCAGGGGACAGCTGAGCGAGTCTGGCAGGAGACCAAGATGGGAGAGTGAAGACAGGATAAAGAGAGGTATTTCTGCAAGGATAGGGCAGATGTCCTTAACACACTCTGGCTCTTAGCAGAAACTTGACCATTGACTTGAATGCAAAGAGGAACTCACCTAAAAAAACCACGGTCAGTATTCAACTGTTCCTAAGAAAGTGTAACCTGTTGGATGACTCCACAAATAATTACTGAGTGTCTACTTTTTCTGCGCAGTCATGCCCTGTGTGTCAGCCTCCTTACTTGCTTCTTTCAAAAGCCGTCAATAGCTCACAACTGCCTCCTTAGCTCAGTAATAAAGGTCTTCTATAATCTGACCCCCTCCTACTTTCTCAGCACAATCATTGCCCAATATGCACCAAATTGATAAACTTCCATTTTCTATGAAATGCCTTTTCCACCACTAAATGTGTAGTTTCCTCTTCTTAAAATGCCCTTTCCCCAGTATCTCCTCTGTTAAAATGTTACCATCCTTCAAGGACAAGATCAAACACCTCCTCAACCATGATCCAATCTCTAATTAACTCCAGTTGGAAGTACCTTCCAACTCTGGTATCTATAGCACTCAGTTTCTACATCTTTGAGGAACTTTTCAGATGTACCCTCTATAATAATGAGCTATGTATCTGTCTATCCAGGCCCTAAACAGTGAACCTCTTAAGGGGAGGAGCAAGTTTTGTTCATTTATGTCTACAAATTTTGAAATCATATATTGTTTCTCAGTAGCTAAGTCATGTCCAACTCTTTGCTGCCCATGGTCTGCAGCATGCCAAGCTTCCCTGTCCTTCATTATCCCCCAGTTCAGTTCAGTTTAGTTGCTCAGACATGTCTGACTCTTTAACCCCATGGACTGCAGCACGCCAGGCTTCCCTGTCCATCACCAACTCCCAGCACTTGCTCAAATTCATGTCCATCGTGTAGTGATGCCATCCAACCATCTCATCCTCTGTCATCCCCTTTTCCTCCTGCCTCCAATCTTTCCCACCATCAGGGTCTTTTCCAAGGAGTCAGTTCTTCGCATCAGGTGGCCAAAGTATTGGAGTTTCAGCTTCCGCATCAGTCCTTCCAATGAATATTCAGGATTGATTTCCTTTAGAATTGACTGGCTTGATCTTCTTGCAGTCCAAGGGACTCTCAAGAATCTTCTCCAGCACCACAGTTCAAAAGCATCAATTCTTCTGTGTTCAGCTTTCTTCACAGTCCAACTCTCACATCCATACATGACCACTGGAAAAACCATAGCTTTGACTAGGTGGAACTTTGTTGGCAAAGCAATGTCTCTGCTTTTTAACATGCTGTCTAAGTTGATCATAGCTTTTCTTTCAAGGAGCAAATGTCTTTTAATTTCATGGCTACAGTCACCATCTGCAGTGATTTTGGAGTCCAGGAAAATAAAATCTCTCACTGTTTCCATTGTTTCCCCATCTATTATCTGGCAAGATGGCAGAGGAGAAGGACGTGTGCTCACCTTCACCTTTGAGAACTCCAAATTACAACTCGCTGCTGAACAACTATCGACAAGAAAATGTTGTATCCCACTAACAAAAGATATCCCACATCCAAGGGCAAAGGAGAAGCCCTAGCAAGATGGTAGGAGGGATGAAGTTGCCTTTATAATCAACCCCTATAACTGCCAGAGATGTCCAGAGGGCTCAAACAGAACCTTGTGTGCACCATGACCCAGAGACCCCACAGAGACTGAGCCACAACTGTGTTTGAGTCTCCTGTGGAGGCACAGGTCAGCACTGGCCTGCTGCAGGGTCAGAGGCTCTGGGTGCAGCAGACCTGGGTCACACAGCCTGTGGCTTAAGCCTTCTTGGAGGAGGTCAGCATTAACCCCACCATAGAGCTGCCAAGCAGATGACCCACAAACTGCAGAACAATTAAACCAAATAAATTCTCGCAGTGTTAAGAAAGTTCTAGGACCCACAACAGATTTCCCAACCTGGGGAGGGATCTGGCAAAGGGACTGAGAACCCCCTGGGAATTTGACTTTGGGGGCCAGTGGGATTTGACTACAGAACTTACACAGGACTGGGGAAACAGACCCTTGGAGGGCACAAACAAAACCTTGCGTGCACCAGGAGCCAGGAGAAGGGAGCAGTGGTCCCACAAGAGACTGACCCAGACTTGCCTGTGAATGTCAAGGAGTCTCCAGTGGGGGCGTGGGTCGGCGGTGGCCTGCGGCAGGGTCAGGGGTAATGAGTGCAGCAGTGGGTGCACAGGGCATTTTGAAGGAGGTCGCCATTATCTTTATTACCTTCACCAGAGTTTGGTCTCATGTTAAACAATAGGGAGGGAACACAGCCCTGCCCATCAACAGAAAATTGGATTAAAGATTTACTGAGCATGGCTTCACCCATCAGAACAAGACCCAGATTTCCCCACAGATAGTATACCCCCATAAGCCTATTCCATAAGACTTCCCACATAGCTCAGTTGGTAAATCATGTGCCTTCAATGTAGGAAACCTGGGTTTGATTTCTGGGTTGGGAAGATCTCCTGGAGAGGGAAATGGAAACCCACTCCAGTATTCTTGCCTGGAGAATCTCATGGACAGAGGAGCCTAGCAGGCTACAGTCCATGGGATCGCAAGAGTTGGACACAACTTAGCAACTAGACCACCACCACCATAAGCCTCTTATCCTTGTCTTTCAGAGGGCAGACAGAATGAAAACCACAATCACAGAAAACTAATCAAATTGATCACATCGACCACCTCCTTGCCTAACTCAATGAAACTATGAGCCATGCTGTGTAGGGCCACCCAAGGTGGACAAGTCATAGTGGAGAGTTCTGACAAAATGTTGTCCACTGGAGAAGGGAATCACAAACCACTTCAGTATTCTTGCCTGGAGAACCCCATGAACTATCCCCCAGAGCTTGTTGAAATTCAGGTCCATTGAGTTGGTGATGCCATTCAACCATCTCAATCTCTGTCAACACCTTCTCTTCTTACCTTCTATCTTTCCCAGCATAAGGATCTTTTCCAATAACTCATCTCTTTGCATCAGGTGGCTAAAGTATTGGAGCTTCAGCATCAATCCTTCCAATGAATATTCAGGGTGGATTTCCTTCAGGATTGACTGGTTTGACCTCTTTGCAGTCTCAAGAGTCTTCTCCAACACCACAGTTCAAAAACACCAGTGCTTCAGTGCTCATCTTTCTTTATGGTCCAAATCTCATTCCTGTACATGACTACTGGAAAAACCATAGCTATGACTACATGAATCTTTGCCAGCAAAGTAACATGTCTGCTTTCTAATGCACTGTCTAGTTTGGTCATGGTTAAAAGTCAAGTGTCTTTTAACTTCATGGCTGTAGTCACCACCTGCAGTGATTTTGGAGACCAAAAATTAAAGTCTGTCACTGTTTCCACTGTTTCTCCATCTATTTGCCATGAAGTGATGAGTTCAGCTGCCATAACCTTAGTTTTTTGAATTTTGAATTTGAAGCCAGTTTTTTTGCTCTCCTCTTTCACCATCATCAAGAGGCTCTTTAGTTCCTCTTTGCTATCTGTCATTAGGGTGGTATCATCTGTATATCTGAGGTTGTTGATATTTCTCCCAGCAATCTTGATTCCAGCTTGTGCTTCACCCAGCCCAGTATTTTGCAAGATGTACTCTGCATATAAGTTAAATAAGCAGAGTGACAAAATACAGCCTTGACACACTCCTTTTCCAATTTTGAACCAGTCCTGTTCCACGTCTGGTTCTAACTGTTGCTTCTTGACCTGCATACAGATTTCTAAAGAATCAGGTAAGGTGGTCTGTTATTCCCACCTCTTTAAGAATTTTCCACAATTTGTTGTGATCCACACAGTCAAAGGCTTTAGTGTAGTCAATGAAGGAGAAGTAGACATTTTTATGGAATTCCCTTGCTTTTTCTATGATCCAGCAGATGTTGTCAATTTGATCTCTGGTTCCTCTGCCTTTTCTAAATCCAGCTTGTACATCTGGAATTTCTCAGTTCAAAGACTGCTGAAACCTCACTTGAAGGTTTGAGCATTACCTTGCTAGCATGCAAAATGAGTGCAATTGTGCAGTAGTTTGAACATTCTTTAGCATTGCCCTTCGTTGGGCTTGGAATGAAAACTGACCTTTACCAGTCCTGTAATTATATGTATTCAATAACTATTTGTTGAATTAAATTGAAATTTGAGGCAGAAAAATTTCCACTTTCTGATATATGCTGTTAAGTGCCTTAATAACCTTGGCATTTGTATAATATTTTTCATTTTTTAAGCACTTTATAATCTGTAGTTAACCCTTCAGTGGTCTTGGGTCAGCCTATTTCAGGTAATAGAGTGGCTACTCCATACCTCTTGGGATAACGTTATCTAATAAACTGTTGTTACATGAGGTAAATGTGCCAAATCCAAAAATATAACTATTAGAAATGGCTAGTTGTTACTCAACTTTTTATCGAAATTGTACACAGTCCTCTAACCTTTCAAGCTGGGGCCAGCTTCCATGAACCAGCAATGTCCTCTCTGTTGTAGAAATCTCTGAATGCACTGTTATTATTCCATTTCCAACAGCCCATAAATGCACATTGTCTTTCATGGCTGATGTTACTACAGATGACAGCTATGTGCTGACCCAAACCTCTCCCTGTCAGCACAATCTCATGCTGGAAATAATTTAAACATGTTGCAATAAAATTCCCAACCCGTCTAACCTGCCCTACTGCAACTCACAGACAAAATCATTTTTTCTCTTCTTTCCAAAAGTTTTCCAGAAATATACATAAGGTGTAGGATATGGTAGAATATAAACCTGGAAAGAAACAGTCTTGAGATAAAAGCACAAATTTAAATTAGAAGAAAAATAGGACATGTTAATAAAAAGTACAGAGAAAAGTCAAGACCTTGGAAGAAAAAGTCAACTACTAAGGAACAGAAGTGAAAAGAGACTTAACATAAAGATATTTATGTTGTTTTCAAAGATGAGTCTAGAAGTCAGTGGTATATATTTACTAAAAGAAAGTCAGTTAAATACATAGGAGTAATTTCTGAAGGCAAAAAACTTTTGAAAGGATACATTTTCCTAACAAATTTACTAAAATTAAAAAGGTAAAAAAATAAAAGGTACATACATTTCAAGGACTCTTAAAAATTATTTTAAAATGGAACAAATTTTGGAGGAAGAAGGAAAGAAAGAAAAAGAACCTCTTGGACTGGAATAAACTGGCTGCCTGCTATGCTCTTTGCTTGTCCGACTGTTGGTGAGGAAACTCACCTGAACATGAGAACATAATACTGCGTCTACTATAGCTGTAAGCCTCTAATAAGTCACCGCACTGCATCAACCATTATTCTCTGTAATTTTCATATTAACTAAAACATTCCACATAACAGGCTATTCTGAGGTAGCATGGCAGGAAATACAATTGGAATGACAGATTTATATCACTATGGAGGTTTCAGAGGATGGTTCAGAAGCTGTGGAACATGACACACACATGAAAGGTAACCATTTCTGGTACTGGGCAGGAAAAGCAGCATATCTTACAATGCATTCAGGGCTACTTTATTAGTAAATGTCGACACCTTTGTGTACCATAAAGAACAAAAATATGACATTCCAAACTAGAGTTAAAGAAAATACACTGATAAAACATTTGGAATAAAAAAGATCTTGCGTAATCATATTAGTTTCTACATTTCAGGCATGAGAGACAAAAGTTGGCTATTTTTTTTAAAAGTGAGAAAAAAGTGTGAAAAAATGTTTACATATTTTTTTCCTGCTGTCAAAAATCTAGTTCTTGTGTTTGCCATTTTGGCTGCTATAATTTAATTGAAAGTATACAGCAGAGGATGCTGGAAGGCTACAGTCCGTGGGGTTGCAAGAGTCAGACATGACTGAGTGACTAACACTTTCACTCTTTCATGCAATCTCTTAAAAAATTTCTGGTATAATGTTTTATTTTACATACATAATGCTTTCTCTATAGGTTAAAATTACATATCATGGATGTCTACTGTTTTCCAAATCCAGGTGACTCTTATAAAAACTGGTGTCTACTATAAATTTATTTTTAAGATACTTTCTTTTGAAAACTAGCAAGCTATCAGGTCATTGACATCTCACAGTCAATAATATATAGTTGACTGTATCAGAAACTTGAAACTGAATGGGTAACAACAATGACTAAATCTGGACTTATAACTAATAAAAACCAAAATAACAGTGCCTAGCAAAAGACACTTAGAAAGAAGGCTCATTTAGGTACTTCTGAAACACAAATTTTCACATTTTCAAAATAATATTACTCTGCAAAAAATATTAATTACTTGTAATATTTCTGTCATACCAGTGACCAGGAAAGGTCTCAAACAACATAACCTTACACCTCAAGAAACTAGGAAAAGAACAACAAAGCCCAAAGTTAGCAGAAGGAAGGGAATAACCAAGATCAGAGTAGAAGTAAATGAAACAGAGCTAAGAAAGACAACAGAAAAGATGAATAAAACTGGGTTTTTTTGAAAAAGAAACAAAATTGACAAATCTATTAAAAAAGAGATGACTCAAATAAAGCTATAAGTGAAACAGGAGACATTACAACAAATACCACAGAAATACAAGGAATAAAAGACTATGATGAACAATAATCCCAACAAATTAGATAACTTAGAAGAAATGGATAAATTCCTAGAGATGTACCTTATCAAGACTGAGTGATGAAAAAACAGAAAATCTGCACAGACCAGTAATGAGTAAGGTAACTGAATCACTAATAAATCTCCCAACAAAATAACAGTCCAGGATCAGAAGTCTTCATAGGTAAAATCTACCAAACATATAAAGAAGAATTAATACTAATCCTTCTCAAGCTCTTTCAAAAACTGACTAGCAAGAAACACTTTCAAACGAATTTACAAGGCCAGTACCACCCTGATACAGAAGCCAGACAAACAAACTTAGGAAAAGAAAATTACAGGAAAAGAATCTGAAAAAGAATAGATATACACAGATGTTTTGGCAACCCATTCTAGTATTCTTGCCTGGAGAATCCCCACGGACAGAAGAGCCTAGAGGGTTGTAGTCCATGGGATTGCAAAGGGTTGGACAGGACTGAGTGACTAAGTACAGCACATACATATATGTTTAACTGAAAGGTAAGTCAGGTCCCTGTTACTTTATTTGGTCAGAAATCCAAGTGGAAGAGAGTTATATTCTCTTGGGACTCAACATGAATTTCATAAAGACACCCTTATGGCAGAAAGTGAAAAGGAACTAAAAAGCTTCGTGATGAAAGTGAAAGAGGAGAGTGAAAAAGTTGGCTTAAAGCTCAACATTCAGAAAACTAAGATCATGGCATCTGGTCCCATCACTTCATGGGAAATAGATGGGGAGACAGGGGAAACAGTGTCAGGCCTTATTTTTTTGGGCTCCAAAATCACTGCAGATGGTGACTGCAGCCATGAAATTAAAAGACGCTTACTCCTTGGAATGAAAGTTATGACCAACTTAGATAGCATATTAAAAAGCAGAGACATTACTTTGCCAACAAAGGTCCGTCTAATCAAGGCTATGGTTTCTCCAGTGGTCATGTATGGATGTGAGAGTTGGACTGTGAAGAAAGCTGAGTGCCGAAAAATTGATGCTTTTGAACTGTGGTGTTGGAGAAGACTCTTGAGAGTCCCTTGGACTGCAAGGAGATCCAACCAGTCCATCCTAAAGGAGATCAGTCCTGGGTGTTCATTGGAAGGACTGATGCTGAAGCTGAAACTCCAGTACTTTGGCTACTTCATGCAAAGAGTTGACTCACTGGAAAAGACCCTGATGCTGGGAGGGATTGGGGGCAGGAGGAGAAGGGGATGACAGAGAATGAGATGGCTGGATGGCATCACCGACTCGATGGACATGAGTTTGAGTAAACTCCAGGAGTTGGTGATGAACAGGGAGGCCTGGTGTGCTGTGATTCATGGGGTCGCAAAGAGTCGGACATGACTGAGTGACTGAACTGATTGAACTGAAGAGAATATGTCATTCACTGCTACAGGAAATGACCAGAGTACCACACCTGAAGCCTCAAAGGTCAAACCCTGAGCCTTTGGAGTGGGAGTACTGACTCCAAGATCCTAGACTACCAGAGAACTAACCCTATGGAGTATCAAATAGTGAGAACTCACACAAAGGAAAACACTAGAATACTAGACCCGGCATCACCCAACCACCAATAGCACCTCGTGCAGGATGTCTCATCTAAACAACAAACAAAACAAAAATACAATCCCAATCATCAGCAGACAGGATTACCAACTCACTCAGCTCTGCCCATCAGAGGAAAACAAACAAACAAACAAAAACTCAGTACAAATCTCACTCTATAAGAAGCTTACACAAACCACTGGACCAACCTTAGAGGGCAGAAACCAAAAGGAAGAAAGAATTCAACCTTGAAGCCTGGGAAAGAAGACCTCAAACACAGTAAGTTAAAAAAAAAAAAAAATGAAAGGCAGAGAAATACTACACCAATGAAGGAACAAACTAGAAACACAGAAGTCCAAATAAATAAAGAGGAAACAGGCAAACTACCTGAAAAAGAACTCAGAATAATGATAGTAAAGATAATCAAAAACCTTGAAAGCAAAATGAAGAAAATGAAAAAAATCAATTAACAAAGACCTAGAAGAATTAAAGAATAAACATGCAGGGACAAACACCACAAATACTGAAATTAAAAATACTCTAGAAGGAATCAATAGCAGAATATCTGAAGCAGAAGAACGAATCAGTGAGCTGGAAGATAAAATGGTGGAAATAACTTCTGAAGAGCAGAAGAAAGTGAAAAGAATGACAAGAGCTGAGGATAGTCTCAGAGACCTCTGGGCCCATATCAAACACACCAACATCAAATTATAGGGGTCCCAGAAGAAGAGAAAATTTTTGAAGAGATTATAGATGAAAATTTCCCCAACAGGGAAAAGGAAATAGTCAATCAAATCCAAGAGGCACAAAGAGTCCCTTACAGGATAAACCCAAGGAGAAACATCCAAGACACATACTAATCAAATGAACAAAGACTAAACACAAAGAAAGAATATTAAAAGCAGCAAGGGAGAAGCAACAAATAACATACAAGGGAAATCCCATACGTTTAACAGCTGATCTTTCAGCAGAAACTCTGAAAGCCAGAAGGGAATGGCAGGATATATTTAAAGTACTGAAACGGAAAAATCTACAAACGAGATGACTGTACCTGGCAAGGACCTCGTTCAAAATTGATGGAGAAATCAAAGGCTTTTCAGACAAGCAAAAGTTAAGAGTATTCAGTACCACCAAACTAGCTTTACAACAAATGTTAAACAGACTTATATAGTCAAGAAATGTAACAGAAGAAAACAGATCTACAAAATCAACCCCAAACAATTAAGAAAATAGCAATAGGAACATATATATCAATAATTACTTTAAATGAAATGAATTAAATGCTCCAACCAAAGACACAGACTGGCTGAAAGTGAAAGTTGCTCAGTCGTGTCCAACTCTTTGCAACTCCATGGACTATACAATTCATGGAATTCTCCAGGCCAGAATACTTGAGTGGGGAGCCTTTCCCTTCTCCAGGGAATCTTCTCAACCCAGGGATCAAACCCAGGTCTCCTGCATTGCAGGCAGAATCTTTACCAGCTGAGCCACAAGGGAAGCCACAAACTGGCTGAATGGATACAAAAACAAAACCCATATATATGCTGTCTACAAGAAATTCACTTTAGACCTCAGGGCACATATAGACTGAAACTGAGTGGATGGAAAAATATATTCCATGCAAATGGCAAGCAAAAGAAAGCTGGAGTAGCAATCCTCATATCAGACAAAACAGACCTTAAAATAAAGAAGATTACCAGAGATAAGGAAGAACACTACATAATGGCCAAGGGATCAATCCAAGAGGAAGACGTAACAATTGTAAATATCTATGCACCCAACATAGGAGTACCTCAATACATAAGACAAACATTAACTGACATAAAAGGAGAAACTGACAGTAACAGAATAATAGTAGAAGACTTTAACACCCCACTTACACCAATAGATAGATCATCAAAACAGAAAATTCAGAAGGAAACACAAGTCTTAAATGATACATTAGATGAGATGGATCTCACTGATATCTTCAGGACATTCCATCCAAATGCAGAATACACCTTCTGCTCAAATGCACATGGAACACTCTCCAGGAGAGACCACATCTTGGGTCACAAATCAAACCTCAGTAAATTTAAGAAAACTGAAATCATATCACACATCTTTTCTAACCACAATGCTATGAGACTAGATATCAATCACATGAAAAACACTGTAAGAAACACAAATGCATGGAGATTAAACAACACATTTCTAAATAACCAAAAGGTTACTGAAGACAACAAAAAGGAAATAAAAAAATTTCTAGAAACAAATGACAATGAAAACATGAAAACTCAAAACATTTGGGATGGAGCAAAAGCAGTCCTAAGAGAGAAGTTTAGGGCAATAAAATCTCACCTCAAGAAACAAGAAAAACATTGAATAGACAGCCTAACTACACCTAAAACAACTGGAAAAATAAGAACAAAAAAACCCAAAAATTAGTAGAAGGAAAGAAATCATAAAGATATGAACAGAAATTAATGAAAAAGAAATGAAAGAAACAATAGTAACGATTAATAAAACTAAAATCTGGTTCTTTGAGAGAATGAACAAAATTGACAAACCTTTAGTCACACTCATCACGAAAAAATGAGAGACGAATCAAATCAACAAAATTAGAAATGAAAAAAGAGAGGTTACAATAGACAATGCAGAAATACAAAGGATTCTAAGAGACTATAATGAACTATATGGTAATAAAATGGATAACCTGGAAGAAATGGACAGACTCTTAGAAAAGTTCAATCTTCCAAGACTAAACCAGGAAGTATGAACAACCCAATTACAAGCACTGAAATTGAAGCTGTAACCAAAAATCTCCCAAAAAGCAAAAGCCCAGGACCAGACGGCTTCACAGGAGAATTCTATCAAACATTTAGAGAAGAGGAAATGCCTATCCTTCTAAAACTCTTTCAAAAAATTGCAGAGGAGGGAACACTTTCAAACTCATTCTACAAGGCCACCATCACCCTGATACCAAAACCAGACAAAGACAACACGAAAAAAGAAAACTTCAGGCCAATATTACTGATGAATTTACATGCAAAAATCCTCAACAAAATTCTAGCAAACAGAATTCAGCAACACATCAAAAAGCTCATACACCATGATCAAGTTGGGTTCATTCCAATAACGCAAGGATTCTTCAATATTCATGAATCAATCAATGTGATACACCATATTAACAAATTGAAAGATAAAAACCATATGATAATCTCAATAGATGCAGAAAAAGCCTTTGACAAAATTCAGCACCCATTTATGATTAAAACTCTTCAAAAAATGGGCATAGAAGGAACCTACCTCAACATAGTAAAGCCCATATATGATAAGCCCACAGCAAACATTCTCCTCAATGGTGAGAAACTGACAGCACTCCCCCTAAGATCAGGAACAAGACAAGGGTGTCCACACTCATCACTATTATTCAACATAATTCTGGAAGTCCTAGCTATAGCAATCAGAGAAGAAAAGGAAATAAAAGGAATCCAAATCAGAAAAGTAAAGCTCTCACTGTTTGCAGATGACATGATACTGAACACAGAAAACCCTAAAGATCAGTTCAGTTTAGTCACTCAATTGTGTCCGATTCTTTGCGACCCCATGAATCACAGCACACCAGGCCTCCCTGTCCATCACCAACTCCTGGAGCCTACTCAAACTCAAGTCCATCGAGTCGGTGATGCCATCCAGCCATCTCATCCTCTGTCATCCCCTTCTCCTCCTGCCCCCAATCCCTCCCAGCATCAGGGTCTTTTCCAATGAGTCAACTCTTCGCATGAGGTGGCCAAAGTACTGGAGTTTCAGCTTCAGCATCAGTCCTTCCAATGAACACCCAGGACTGATCTCCTTTAGGATGGACTGGTTGGATCTCCTTGCAGTCCAAGGGACTCTCAAGAGTCTTCTCCAACACCACAGTTCAAAAGCATCAATTTTTTGGCGCTCAGCTTTCTTCACAGTCCAACTCTCACATCTATACATGACCACTAAAGATAGTATCAGAAAATTACTAGAGCTAACCAGCGAATTTAGCAAAGTCTCGGGATACAAAATCAATACACAGAAGCCACTTGCATTTCTATAGACTAACAATGAAAAATCAGAAAGAGAAATTAAGGAATCAATCCCATTCACCATTACAACAAATAGAATTAAATATCTAGGAATAAGCTTACCTAAGGAGACAAAAGAACTGTACATAGAAAAGTATAAGACACTGATGAAAGAAATTCAAAGACGATATAAACAGATGGAGAGATATTCCATGTTCCTGGATAGGAAGAATCAATATTGTGAAAATGACTATACTACCAAATGCAATCTACAGATTCAATGTGATCCCTATCAAATTACCAATAGCATTTTTCACAGAAGTAGAACAAAAATTTCACAATTCATATGGAAACACAAAAGACCCCTAATAACCAAAGCAGTCTTGAGAAAGAAGAATGGAGCTGGAGGAATCAACCTTCCTGACTTCAGATTATACTACAAAGCTACAGTCATCAAGACAGTATGGTACTGGCACAAAAACAGAAATATAGACCAATGGAACAAGACAGGAAGTCCAGAAAGAAGCCCATGCACCCATGGGTACCTTATTTTTTACAAAGGAGGCAAGAATATACAATGGGGCAGAGACAGCCTCTTCTATAAGTGGTGCTAGGAAAATGGCACAGCTACATGTAAAATGACTGAAATTAGAACACTTCCTAACACCACACACAATCCTAACCTCAAAATGGATTAAAGAACTAAATTTAAGACCAGAAACTATAAAACTCTTACAGGAAAACATAGGCAGAACCCTCGATGACATAAATCAAAGCAGATCCTCTATGACCCACCTCCAGTAAACAAGTGGGACCTGATTAAACTTAAAAGCTTTTGCACAGCAAAGGAAACTATAAGCAAGGTGAAAATACAACTATCAGAATGGGAGAAAATAATAGCAAGTGAAACAACTGACAAAGGATTAGTTTCCAAAATATACAAGCAGCTCATACAACCCAATACCAGTAAAACAAACAACCCAATCAAAAAGTGGGAAAAAGACCTAAACAGACATTTCTCCAAAGAAGACATACAGATGACTAACAAGCACATGAAAAGATGCTCAACATCCCTCATTATTAGAGAAATGCAAATCAAAACTACAATGAGATATCACCTCACACCAGTCAGAATGGCCATCATCAAAAAGTCTACAAATAATAAATACTGTGGAGGGTGTGGAAAGAAGGGAACCCTATTACACTGTTGGTGGGAGTGTAAATTGATACAGCCACTATGGAAGACGTCATGTAGAATCCTTAAAAAACTAGGAATAAAACTACCATATGACTCAGCAATCCCACTCCTAGGCATATATCCTGAGGAAACCAGGGTTGAATAAGACACGTGTATCCCATTGTTCACTGAAGCACTATTTACAATAGCTAGAACGTGGAAGCAATCTAGATGCCTATCAACAGATGAATGGATAAAGAAGTTGTGGTATATATGTACAATGGAGTATTACTCAGCCATAAAAAGTAATGCATTTGAGTCAGTTCTGATGAGGTGAAGTGAGTCAGAGTGAAGTGAGTCAGAAAGAGAAAGATAAATATTGTATTCTAACACACATCTATGGAATCTAGAAAAACAGTTCTGAAGAATTTATTTACAGGACAGCAATGGAGAAACAGACATAGAGAATAGACTTATGGACATGGGGAGAGGAGAGGAGAGGGTGAAATATATGGAAACAGTAACACAGAAACTTACATTAACATATGTAAAATAGAGAGCCAACGGGAATTTGCTGTGTGGCTCAGGAAACTCAAACAGGGGCTCTGTATCAACCTAGAGGGGTGGGATGGGGAGGGAGATGGGAGCGAGGTTCAAAAGGGTTGGGCTATATATATACCTATGGCCGATTCATGTTGAGGTTTGATAGAAAACAGCAAACTCTGTAAATCAATCATCCTTCAATAAAAAAATTAAAAAAAGAATGCGGGAAAAAAAACACAAAATCGGTGAATTTTTGTACAGTCATTTTAATACTGAAGATGGAAGAAAAAAGCAACATGTGTGCCATATTATGCTTATTTCAAGAAGGGTATAAATACAACTGAAATGCAAAAAAGATTTGTGCAGTGTATGGAAAACGTGCTGTGACTGATCAAATGTGTCAAAATGGTTTGCAAAGCTCGTGCTGGAGATTTCTCGCTGGACAATGCCCCACCATAGGTTAGAGCAGTTGAAATTGATAGTGATCATCTCAAGCCACTAATTGAGAAAACAAATTAATGTTATACCACAGCCAACATACTCAAAATATCCAAATCAAGCAATGAAAGTCATTTGCACCAGCTGTTATGTTAGTCCCTTTGATGTTTGGGTTCTACATAAGTTAAACAGAAAAAACCTTCTTGATGGTATTTCTGCATGACACTCTCTACTTAAATGTAATGAAAATGTTCCATTTTTAAAACAAATTATGACGGTGATGAAAAGTGGATACTGTACAATAATCTGGGAAGAAGAGATTATGGGGCAAGCAAAATGAACCATCACCAACCATAACAAAGGCTGGTCTTCATCCAAAATAATTGATTCCAAAAAATACTGCTCCTAATTAGACCAACTGAAGGTAGCACTTGATGAAAGCATCCAGAATCAGTTAAGAGAAAACACATACTCTTCCATCAAGATAATGCAACAATACATATTTCTTTAATAACCTGTTACAGCTTAGCTGGGAAGTTCTGATTCATCCGCCATAATCACCAGACCTTGCACTTTGAATGTTCATTAATTGTGGTTTTTATGATATTCTCTTAATGGAAAAAAATTTCAATTCCCTGGAAGACTGTAAAAGGCACTTGGAACAGTTCTTTGCTCAAAGAGATAAAAAGTTTTGCAAAGATGGATTATGAAATTGCTTGAAAATTGGCAGAAGGTAGTGGAACAAAATGGTGAATACATTGTTCAATAAACAAAAAATATTCTCTGTGAAAATGAAAAATGTGCCTTTTATTTTTACTTTAAAAATGAAAGGAAATTTTGACCAACCAATATCTAACAAACCAAATTCAACAGCATATTAAAAGGATCACATACTATAATCAGCGGGATTTATCCCTGGGAAGCATGGATGGTTTGACATATGCAAATCAATAAACATATACCACATTAAGAAAATGATGATAAATGAAGGATAACAGTCATATAATCATCTCAAAAGATGCAGAAAAATAATTTGACAACATTCAACATACTTTCACGACAAAAAGTCAATCAATTAGGTACAGAAGGAATGTATCTCAATATAATAAAGGCCATTTATGACAAGCCCACAGCTATCATCCTTAATGGTAAAAAGTTTAAAGTGCTCCTTTCAACTCAGGAACAAGACAAGCATGCTCACTTTCATCACTCCTTTATGACATAGTACTGAAGTCCTAGCCACACACACACAAAAAAAGGAAATTAAATGTATCCAAATAGGAAAGGAAGAAATAAAAGTGTCTGTCTGTACAGATGACATGATCTTATACACAGAAAACCCTAAAGATTCCACCAAAAAGCTGTTAGAACTAATCCATGAATTTGGTAAAGTTGCAGGACACAAAATCAACATACAAAAACCAATTGCATTTCTATACATTAACAATGAACTACTTGAAAAATCTCACTTACACTAGCATCAAAAGCAATAAAATACTTAGGTATAAATTTAACCAAAGGAGATGAAATACCTGTACATTAAAAACTGTAAGATACTGAGGAAAGAAACTGAAGAAAACACAAATAAATGGAAAGATAACCTATGTTCTTAGATTGGAAGAATTAATATTGCTAAAATATCCATATTACCTGAAGTGATCTACAAATTCAATAAAATTGCTATCAAAATTCCAATGGCATTTTTCATAGAAATAGAAAAAATTATCCTAAAATTTGTATTAGACCACAAAAGTCCCTGAATAGCCAGAGGAATCTTAAGAGCAAAAGAACAAAGCTGGAGGCATCACACTTCTTAATGTCAAACTATACTGAATGGCTATAGTAACTAAAATAGTATGGTAGTAGTATGAAAACAGGCACATAGATCAGTGGAAGGAAAAAAGAGAGCCCAGAAATCAGCCCACACACATATGATCAACTAGTAACTGACAGGGTGCCAAGAGCACATAATAAGAAAAAGGAAGTCCCTTCAATAAACCATGCTGGGAAAACTGGATATACACATGCAGAAGAATAAAACTGGACTCCTATTATATATTACTCAGAAAAACTAACTCAAAATGGATTAGACTTAAATTTTAAGACCTGAAACCACAAACTTCTAGAAGAAAACATAGGGAGAAAGCTCCTTTACCTTGGTCTTGTGTAATATTTATGTTTGACACCAAAGCAAAGGCAACAGACAGGTAGGATTACATAAAACTACAAGGCTTCTGCACAGTGGAAGACACCACCAACAAAAGAAAAAGCAACCTACTGAATGGAATAGAGTATCTGCCAATCATACATCTGATAGGGGATAACATCCAAAATCTATAAAGAACCAAGCAACTGACTAGCAAAAACAAAAAATCTGACTTTAAAACGGGCAGAAGAAATGAATAGACATTTTTTTCCAAAGAACCCATAAAGCCCTGGTGGTCCAGTGGCTAAGACTCCTAGTGGAGTCATGCTCCTAATGGAGGGGGGCCAAGTTTGATCCCTGGTCAGGGAACTAGACCCTACATTCCACAACTAAGAGTTCACACCGTGCAATTAAAAGATCCCACATGCCACAAGGAAGACTGAAGATCCTGCACGCCACTAACCAAATAAATGAAGAGGTAAGTAGAAACACTAAAAAGAAAGACATACAAATGGCCAACGGGTACATAAAATGGTGCTCAACATCACTAATCATCACAAATTACTGATTTTCAGGGAAATGTAAATCAAAAGCATAAAGAGCTATCTCTTCACACTTGTTAGATTGGTTATTTAAAAAACAAGTCCAGAGATAACAAATGTTACGATGTGAAAAGAGATGCTAGAATGTGAAAAGAGAACACTTGTATGCACTGTTGGTGGGAAATGTGAATTGGTGCAGCTACTATAAAAAACAGTATGGAGGATCCACAAAATATTAAAAACAATTTCCACATGATCCAGCAATCCCACTCCCAGATATGTATTTGGAAGAAATGAAATCAGTATTTCAAAGAAAGTTTTGCATGCACATTTTCATTGCAGCATTATTCACAACTGCCAAGATGTGGAAATAACCCAAGTGTCTGTCAGTGGATGAATAGATAAAGAAAATGCAGTGTATATATTCACAATGGATATTATTCAGCCATAAAAAGATGGAAATCCTGTCATCTGCAGCAATATGGATGAAGCTGGAGGGCATTATGCTATACAAAATAAGTCAGACAGAGAAAAGACAGATACTGGATGTTATCACTTACATGTGGAAACAAAACAAAATCAATTTGGGGGACTTTTCCTGAAGATCCAGTGGTTAAACTCCTCATTCCCAAGCAGAGAGCTTGAGTTCAATCCCTGTTAAGAGAACTAGACCCTGCACGTGACAACTAAGACCCAGCACAGCTAACTTTAAAAAAAAGTGAATTTCATAGACAGACAACCAAATGGTGGTTGCCAGGGGCTGGGGTGTGAGAGAAACTGTAAGATGTAGTTCAAAGGGTACAAACTTTTAGTTATAAGAAAAATAAGTTCTGAGGATCTCATGCACAGCATTGTGACTATAGCTAGTAATAAAGTACTGTATACTTAAAATTTGTTAAGAATAATCTTAAGCCTTCTTTACCACAAACACACAAAAAAACTATGTGAGGGGTTAGATGTGCTAATTATCTAGATTATGGCAATTTTTTCACACTGTATCTGTATAACAAATCACATATTTATATGTATTATGTGGTGTATATATGTATATATATAAAACAAACCATGTTGTACATTTTTAATATACAAAATTATGTTTGTTAATTATTCCTTGATAAAGCTGAAAAAATAAGCAAATAAAAAGTCCAGAAAAAAGAAGTCTTTCTAGCTTTTTTTTTCAACAGACAATGTTAAGAAATACAACAGAGCAAGACATTTAGTTTACTAGATTAAGGAACTTCAAAAAGGGAGGATCAATCCATCTTATAACACTAGTTGCTTTAACCTCTGTTTCCTAGAAAGCAGATTTACAAAAGACCTATTGTCAATAAATATATACATTAACATGTAAAGTTCAACATTCAGAAAACTAAGATCATGGCATCTGGTCCCATCACTTCATGGGAAATAGATGGGGAGACAGGGGAAACAGTGTCAGGCCTTATTTTTTTGGGCTCCAAAATCACTGCAGATGGTGACTGCAGCCATGAAATTAAAAGACGCTTACTCCTTGGAATGAAAGTTATGACCAACTTAGATAGCATATTAAAAAGCAGAGACATTACTTTGCCAACAAAGGTCCGTCTAATCAAGGCTATGGTTTCTCCAGTGGTCATGTATGGATGTGAGAGTTGGACTGTGAAGAAAGCTGAGTGCCGAAAAATTGATGCTTTTGAACTGTGGTGTTGGAGAAGACTCTTGAGAGTCCCTTGGACTGCAAGGAGATCCAACCAGTCCATCCTAAAGGAGATCAGTCCTGGGTGTTCATTGGAAGGACTGATGCTGAAGCTGAAACTCCAGTACTTTGGCCACCTCATGTGAAGAGTTGACTCATTGGAAAAGACCCTGATGCTGGGAGGGATTGGGGGCAAGAGGAGAAGGGGATGACAGAGGATGAGATGGCTGGATGCCATCACCGACTCGATGGACATGAGTTTGAGTAAACTCTGGGAGTAGGTGATAGACAGGGAGGCCTGGTGTGCTGCGATTCATGGGGTTGCAAAGAGTCAGACACGACTGAGCGACTGAACTGAACTGAACATGTACAAAAGGCCAAGAAGAAAATTTATTTTTTCTTTTTAAAAGAAATATACATCTTTTTGGTCATAAGCAATATGAGCATTTTGACAGTCTTCAAAAACATAAACTCTTCATCATATAAAATACATTAAACTTTTAACATGAACCAGCATTTTAGTATCCCCAGTATGCTAAGAAAGATAATCTTCAGCACATCAGATTGCCAGAATATATTTTTAAATTTCAAAACTGAACTAAATTGTGCTCAATACAGCTTTATGCTGTTGTTGTTCAGTCAGTAATTGTGTCTGACTCTTTGCAACCCACATACTGCAGCACACCAGATTTCTCTGTCTTCATTATCTCCTGGAGTGTGCCCAAGTCATGGCCATTGAGTTAGTGAAGCCATCCAATCATCTCATCCTGTGTTACCCTCTTCGCCTCCTGCCCACAATCTTTCCCAGCATCATGGTCTTTTCAAATGAGTCAGCTCTTCCCATCAGGTGGCCAAAGTACTGGAGCTTTAGCATCAGTCCTTCGAATGAATATTCAGGGTTGATTTCCTTTAGGATTGACTGGCTTGATCTCCTTGCTTTCCAAGGGACTCTCAAGTCTTCTCCAACACCACAATTGGAAAGCATCAATTCCTCAGCCCTCAGCCATCTTTATTGTCCAGCTCTCACATCCATACATGACTACTGAAAAAACCATAGCTTTAACTAGATGGACCTTTGTTGGCAAAGTAATGTCTCTGCTTTTTCTTTTTCCATTTATTTTTATTAGTTGGAGGCTAATTACTTTACAATATTGTAGTGGTTTTTGTCATACATTGACATGAATCAGCCATGGAGTTACATGTATTCCCCATCCCGATCCCCACTCCCACCTCCCTCTCTACCCGATCCCTCTGGGTCTTCCCAGTGCACCAGGCCCGAGCACTTGTCTCATGCATCCAACCTGGGCTGGTGATCTGTTTCACCCTTGACAGCATACATGTTTCGATGCTGTTCTCTCGAAACATCCCACCCTCGCCTTCTCCCACAGAGACCAAAAGTCTGTTCTGTACATCTGTGTCTCTTTTTCTGTTTTGCATATAGGGTTATCATTACCATCTTTCTAAATTCCATATATATTAGTATACTGTAATGGTCTTTATCATTCTGGCTTACTTCACTCTGTATAATGGGCTCCAGTTTCATCCATCTCATTAGAACTGATTCAAATGAATTCTTTTTAATGGTTGAGTAATATTCCATGGTGTATATGTACCACAGCTTCCTTATCCATTTGTCTGCTGATGGGCATCTAGGTTGCTTCCATGTCCTGGCTATTATAAACAGTGCTGCGATGAACATTGCGGTGCATGTGTCTCTTTCAGATCTGGTTTCCTCAGTGTGTATGTCCAGAAGTGGGATTGCTGGGTCATATGGCAGTTCTATTTCCAGTTTTTTAAGAAATCTCCACACTGTTCTCCATAGCGGCATAGCGGCATAGTTTGCATTCCCACCAAGAGTGTAAGAGGGTTCCCTTTTCTCCACACCCTCTCCAGCATTTATTGCTTGTAGACTTTTGGATAGCAGCCATCCTGACTGGCGTGTAATGGTACCTCATTGTGGTTTTGATTTGCATTTCTCTGATAATGAGTGATGTTGTCTCTGCTTTTTAATATGTTGTCTAGGTTGGTCATACCTTTACTTTCGGGAGCAATTATCTTTTAATTTCATGGCTACAGTCACCATCTGCAGTGATTTGGGAGCCCAAGAAAATAAAATCTGCCATTGTTTACACTTTTCCCCTGTTTATTTGCCATGAGGTGATGGGACTGGATGCCATGATCTTAATTTTTTGAATGCTGAGTTTTAAGCCAGCTTTTTCACTCTCTTTCACCCTCATCAAGAGGCTCTTTTGTTCCTCTTCACTTTCTGCCATTAGAGTGGCATCATCTGTATATCTGAAGTTGTTGATATTTCTCCCGGCAATTTTGATTCCAGCTTATGATTCATCCAGCCCAGCATTTCACATGATGTATTTTGCATAGAAGTTAAATAAGCAAGGTGACAATATACAGGCTTGACATACTCCTTTCCCAATTTTGAACCAGTCCATTGTTCCATGTCCAGTTTTAACTATTCCTTCTTGACCTTCATACAGGTTTCTCAGGAGACAGGTAAAGTAGTCTGGTATTCCCATCTCTTTAAGAATTTTCCAGTTTGTTATAATCTACACAAAGACTTTAGTATAGTCAATGAAGCAGAAGTAGACATTTTTCCGGAATTCTCTTATTTTGTGTGTGTGTGTGTGTGAGCCAAGAGATGCTGGCAATTTGATCTCAGGTTCCTCTACCTTTTTAAAATTCAGCTTGTACATCTACAAGTTCTTGGTTCACTAACTGCTGAAGCCTAGCTTGAAGGATTTTGAGCATTACCTTGCTAGCATGTGAAATGAGCACAATTGTGCAGTAGTTTGAACATTCTCTGGCATTGCCTTTCTTTGGGATTGGAATGAAAACTGACTTTTCCCAGTGCTGTGGCTACTGCTGAGTTTTCCAAATTTGCTGGCGTATTAAGTGCAATAGTTTCACAGCATCATCTTTTAGGATTTGAAAGAGCTCAGCTGGAATTCCATCGCTTTCACTAGCTTTGTTCATAGTCATGCTTCCTAAGGCCCCCTTGACTTCGCATTCCAGGATGTCTGGTTCTAGGTGACTGACTGCACCATCGTGGTTATCCGGGTTATTAAGATTTTTCTGTTTTAGCTCTTCTGTATATTCTTGCCACGTCTTCTCAGTCTCTTCTGTTTCTGTTAGGTCCCTGCCATTTCTGACCTTTATTGTGCCCATCTTTGCATGAAATGTTCCCTTGGTATCTCTGATTTTCTTCAAGAGATCTCTAGTCTTTCCCATTCTATCGTTTTCCTCTATTTCATCACGTTGTTCACTTAAGAAGGCTTTCTCATCTCCACTTGTTATCCTCTGGAAGCTTGCACTCAGTTAGATATATCTTTCCCTTTCACTTCTCTTCTTTTCTCAGCTATTTGTAAGGCCTCTTCAGACAATCATTTGCCTTCTTGCATTTCTTTTTCTTGGGGATGGTTTTGGTGACTGTTTCTGGTACAATGTTACAAATCGCTGTCCATAGTTCTTCAAGCACTCTGTCTACCAGATTTAATCCCTTGAATCTATCTGTCACTTTCACTGTAAACTCATAAGGAATTCGATTTAGGTCATACCTGAATGGGCAAGTGGTTTTCTCTACTTTCTTCAATTTAGGCCTGAATTTGGCAGTAAGTTCATGATCTGAGCCACAGTCAGCTCCAGGTCTTATTTTTTCTGACTGTATAGAACTTGTCCATCTTTGACTGCAAAGAATTAATCAATCTGATTTTGCTACTGACCATCTGATGATGTCCATGTATAGAGTAGTCTTTTAAGTCGCTGGAAGAGGGTGTCTGCTATGACCAGTATGTTCTCCTGGCAAAACTCTGTTAGCCTTTGCCCTACTTCATTTTGTACTCCAAGGCCATACCTGCCTATTACTCTAGGTAACTCGTGACTTTCTAATTCTGCACCCCCACAATTGAGCATCATTTCTGCTTTGGCCCAGCCTCTTCATTCTTTCTGGAGCTATTCTTCTGTTCTTCTGCAGTAGCATACTGGATACCTACCAACCTGGGGGGCTCATCTTTCATATTTTTCCCTTTTCACCCTGTTCATGGTGTTCTCGAGGCAAAAATACTGAAGTGGTGTGCCATTCTCTTCTCCAGTGGGCTGTGTTTTGTTCAAACTCTCCACCATGACCTATCTGTCTTGGGTGGCCCTGCACATAATGGCTCACAGCTTCACTGAGCTAGCTTTACATAAGGTGTTTTTTAATGTTTTGTGATGCATTAAAAACTGTTAGTTCATATTAGAAATGAAAACTCTCTAGTATGTTTCATTAATCATTGTATTTTCTAACTGCTTAATAGAATATACTGTATCAAGAAAGCTGAAAAAAAATGCCCAATGATTACATCAGGACCACTAGTTTTGGTTCAAATCCTTTAATGCTAGAGTGTCTCCTTAGAACATGAGTAAATAAAAGAGCTGTTACAACATGTCTATTTTATACTTTCTGACCCTTTATTTTCTCATTAATCAAGTAAAAAAAAAAGTAGGTGAAAAAATAAACTCAAAACACATACTATAAAACTTTATCATAAAACAGCTTTGTAATCATATGTCAAATTATGTATTCACATTCACTGTGCATTTGTTAAAAGTACATATTACATGATATAATTGATATCACCCTTACTTATGTTTGTTTTCATGGAAATTTCACATACTTTTACTTGCTCATCCTAAGAAACCTAAGATGGAGACAAGGAATATATAATCAAGCCTGTTTTACTGAGACCTCAAATATATTTCTTATACGAAGTATGAGAATGATGCTCTTTGGCATCTTGTGTTCATAATTAAAAGATAAAATTAAAAGTCATTATTGGTCATTATAATCTTGCTTCATTTTTTTTTAATTGAGAATATTCCTTGGCTTACCTGCTGCATGTAGCAAACTAGCTTCTACTCTGTGTGGAACTCTTGGTGGAATTTTCATAGATGCACGAATCTGGTAAAAACTAAAGCAAAAGAGACAAAAGAAGTCACTTCGAAACATTTAAAAAATATGCAATGCCCCTATTTCTATATATCTATATGTATTAAAAAATAAAGTTCGTCTGCTTTATCAATCTCCCATAGTATTTACTATTGGTGGAAAACAGTGTACCAGATCCACATACAGATCAAACATTACAACTGCATTGCATACAACCCAAAGAGAAACAGGCATATGTAAAGACAGAAACATTCTTACTTTAAATGAGAGAATGTCATAACAATAGCAGGAGTTTACTAAGGATTCTAAGGCTTTCACTGCTTAATCTGGTTTATTATTTTTTCATTTAAAAGACAATAAAAATATTCTTAAGCACAATTTTGAGAAAACACAGGATTAATAGCAAACAGCTTTAAAAATTGGTTTCATACCATAAGACATGTATTATGTTGAAAGAATTCAGTTTTATTCAAGGTCAGTGCTATTCTGTTTAGTTTATTACTTGCATAAGATTAAGAATATATATATGTACATATATATATATATATATATAAAAATCTACCAGTCATTAACAATCAGTTTAAATAGAAAAAATTATGAGGTAAAAACAAATGCTTCTGTTTTAACATCATTACACTATAAGTTTGTGCATGTAATGGACGATATATGTATCTATGTATACAAACACACATACACAAAGGGTTACTAAAAGCTAAATGATGATTATAAATCAGGGATGAGTTTAGATGGACACTAGAGAGTTGAATATTTAATCTTAATTTTTCTTTAATGATTTCCTAGGCAGGAGTATAAATCTGTAAATAATACAAAGATTATTTAAAATACATAAATTTATTACTATGATATCTAGGAAAGCATGGCATTGGAGAGAATATATGGACAATGACAGATTTAAAGATTGAAAGAAAGAGTGGTCAATTAAACTTAGAACCTTTAAAATCACAATTTGGCCCTAAAAAGAACTGGCAAAATGCTACAGAGATAGATGTTGAGTTAAGATTAAGATGAGGTCACCCTGAAAACATGAGATGACTGAGAACAAAAATCAAAGTGGAAAAAGCAGGAACCTTGGCATTAGATAGCAAAGTTTTAATTTTAATTAAAGATTAAATCAAACACTGATATTTTGAAATATTCAGGTATGCCATATAACAGCTAAGAATAAACAACTGATATGTTTCATTTTAAACTCCTTACTAAACTTCCTAAACAGGAACTATGACCTACTTATAAGTGTACACCCACAATTATAATATAATTGATTTGTACACATTACATTCAAAGACATTTAAACAACACTGCATTTGTGGTATACCATTAGAGTATCTTATTTAAAACTCCCTGAACTTAAATGTGCGTGTGTACATATAATACATACATGTACCATTAATTCACAACTTACAGAGGACCCACCAACGTGTTAGCCACTGGCCTAAGTACTAGAAACACAGGGAAATCAAACCACTGGTAGTAATTACATACATTATTTTAAACGATGTTCCTTTTGCATTTGTAATAGGAGCCTATTATGACTGCAAATACATTTTTAAAATTAGAATTAATGGTACTTTAAGGTACAAATCCCCAAAAATGAGCAAAACTTTCAACTGTGTGTGTTAGCTACTTTCAAGACTGTGCATATGTTAACTATTTTTTACATAAAATATCAAGCCACAAAATTTTTAAAACACAGGATAAAATACATCCTTTTTAAGGGCCATGGTGAGCTAGGCTATTTAGAACTTCTTGCTTAAAAAACAACCGAAACTGCCAAATAAAGTATTAAAATGTATCTTTATAAGATTATTGAAGAAGTAACAAAATAGTATAGAATTATCAAAGAAAATCAGTCAGGCAGGCAACACAATGAAGCTGTTTCTGTCCTGAATGCATCTGCTGATCCATTCAGACAAATCTCACTTTCACTTTTAAAAACCTGACGTATATTCCTAATATATAAAGAGCATCTAAAAACAGAGAAAAAGACCAATTAACCTAAAAAAGTGTGTAAAAGATATTAATAAATGGTTCACCAAAAAAGAAATGCCAATGTCTCTTAAATACATGAAAAAATGTTCAGTCTTACTTATAATTTTAAAAACCACAAATTAAAACTATAATGAGCTATCTTTTCTCACCTATCACATTGACGGAAATTCAACTATTTGACAAAATACTCTGTTGGTGACAGTCTGGACAAAAAGGAATTCTGCACTGCTGGAGAGGTAAAAGGGTGCAAGCCCATGTGGAACGGAATTTAGCCACAAAGAGCAAAAACACACATATTTACTCTCTGACCTAGCATCACACTTGTTAGACTATCTCCCAAAGATACTTCAGCAAAAATTTTCAGTGAGGTAGCATAAGGCTATTCACTGCAGTATTAGCTGCAACAAGAAAACTCGAGAAAAAATGTCTATCAATAAAGGACTGGCTGAATAAACTATGGTGCAGTACCACACAGTTATAAAACATAATCTTATATACATATATACATACATCTATATATGTGTGTGTGCATGCTAAGTTGCTTCAGTTGTGTCTGACTGCGACCCTGTGGACCATAGCCTGCCAGGCTCCTGTGTCCTAGCGATTCTCCAGGCAAGAATACTTGGAGTGGGTTGACATGCCCTCCTCCAGGGGATCTTCCCTACCCAGGGATGAAATCCATGCCTCATATGTCTCCTGCACCGGCAGGCAGGTTCTTTACCCCTAGTGCCACTAGCATATTTGTTTCTATATTTAGCATATCTATATATACTACAAAGCAGTGATCTCTTCAAGACAAAAGCTCCAAGTATAGAATATGTATATTATGCTACCTTTGTTTGAGAATAAAGGATATGATTATGTATTTTTTGCCTTTTAAAAAAAAGTAATAAAAAGGAAGAAGGACATACACAAAACTAATAAAAAATAAAATGGCTTTTATAGGTGGGGAGATGGGGAAATGGGGGTGAAGAGAAGGAAAAGGGATGAAAATAAGGCCCTTTTCAATGAACGTACTTCAGAGTTTTTATTTTGGAATCATAAAATTTTTTTATAAAAAAGCAAAATACATTAACTTTAAAAAGCTATCCCTTAAACCACCCTAAAATAACTGAACTTAATGTGTATCTACTTAATTGCAATTTCACAGAGTACTTTCAAGTGATTTTTAAAACACAGTACTTCCAGTGCTTGTTCCTTATGGGATATACAATAAAAGAAAACCCCAAAGCGATTCCAAACAACATTAATAGTCTTGCTGGTTATGTTGCTACCGTTATTTTGAAATTATCTTAGACATATCTACACACACATGAATAAAGCAATGAGTAATTATGTTATTAGGAACCAAGACTTTCAGTGTAAATGAAAAGAGATAGAAATATAAAGTTAAAAAAATAAATCAAAAGTTAGAACAGGAAAATAGCAAAAATTTATGAAGTATTTTTCTTTAAAAAAGTGTACTTTCTGTGTCAACTGAGAAGGCCTAGAAACAATGATTCAATAAAAATGTGTACTTTTAACACATATATTATGATCTCTCAACACTATTTCCCACTAAAAGGAACTAGATCCCCTTGGCTGATTCTAAATGTAGAACAGGGAATATCACTAGAGTCTGAAACAACTAGCAATAGTAGGAGACGAACACTGCTTGGATTATCCCATGAGAAGTTTGCAGAAATCAACCTACAGGGCTCCCTCTGAACATCAGGAAGTCATGATGCAGTATAACCCATCAAGTATGATAAAAATACTTTGGCCTCCTGATGCGAAGAACTGACTCATTGGAAAAGACCCTGCTGCTGGGAAAGACTGAAGGTGGGAGAAGGGGAAGACAGAGGATGAGATGGTTGGATGGCATCACTGACTTGATAGACATGAGTTTGAGTAAGCTCTGGGAGTTGGTGATGGACAGGGAAGCCTGGCATGTGGCAATCCATGGGATCGCAAAGAGTCAGACAGGACTGAGAGACTGAACAACAACATTCACAGATATTTTATTTTTTAAAAGTTGAAGGTTTGTAGCAACCATGCATCAAGTGTCTACCGACATGATTTTCTCAATAGCATTCACTCACTTTGTGTCTCAGTGTCATGCTCTGATAATTCAGGCTGTATTTCAAACTTTTTCATTATTATTGCATTTGTTACAGTGATCTGTGGTCAGTGAACTTTGATGTTACTCCTGTTGTTGTTCTGTGGTGCCAGGAACCACTCATGTTAGGCAGTGAGCTGAAACTTCTCTGGCAGCCCAGTGGTGGAGACTGCTTCCACTGCAGGGCCACAGGTTCCATCTTTGGTTGGGGAACTAAGATCCCCCATGCCACGTGGCCAAAAAGTAGAAATAAATAAATAAAATTGGGCCAACTTTTTTTTAACAGAAAATTAAAAAAAAAAAAAAAAAAAAAAAAAGACACTGAACTAATAAATACTGTGTGTGTTTTGAGAGCTCTACCAACTGGCTGTACCCCCATCTCTCCCCCTCTCCCCAAGCTTCCCAGTTAAGACACACAATATTGAAATTAGGCCAGTTAACAATCCTACAATGGCTTCTAAGTGAAAGGAAGAGCTGGTTGTTTCTCACTTTAAATCAAAAGCTAGAATTAATTAAGCTTAGTGAGGAAGGCACATTCAAGGCAGAAAACTCAGCCTCTTGTGCCAGCCAGCCAAGCTGTAGATTCAAAGGAAAAGCCCTGACAGAAATTATAAATGCTACTCCAGTGAACACACGAATGAAAAGAAAGCAAACAACCTGACTGCTGACATGAAGAATATTTCAGTGATCTAAGGAGAAGATGAAACCGGCTATACATTTCCTCATGCCAAAGTCTAAAACCAGAGCAAGGCCCTAAATACCTTCAATTCTACGAAGGCTGAGTGAAGCAAGGAAGCTGTAGAAGGGAAGTTTGAAGTCAGCAGAGGCTGGTTCCCGACATTTAAGCAAAGAGGCCATCTCCATGACATAGAAGTGCAAGGTGAAGCTGCAAGTCACCCAGGAGATCTAGCTAAGATAATTCATGAGAGTGGCTACTCTAAACAGCAGATTTTCAATGCAGACAAAACAGTCTTCTATTGGGAAAAAATGCTATCTAGAAGTTTCATAGCTGGAGAGGAGAAGTCAATGCCTGGCTTCAAAATGTCAAAGAACTGGCTGATTCTCTTGTTAGGAGCTAATGCAGCTGGTGACTTAACTTGAAGTCAGTACTCTTTAATCATTCTGAAAGTTCTAGAGCTAAATTTCTGCTGGGGCTCTATATATGAAACAACAAAGAATAGATGACATAACAGCTGCTTACAACATAGTTTACTTAATATTTTAAGCCCACTGTTGAAACCTACTGCCCAGAAAAAAAGATGACTTTCAAAATGTTACTGCCACTGAAAATGTACCTGGTTCCCTAAGAGCTCTGATGGAGATAGACAACAAGATTAAAGTTGTTTTCATAACTGATAACATAACATCTATTCTGCAGCCTATGGATCAAGGAGTAATTTCCAATTTAAGTCTTACAATTTAAAAAATATATTCTATAAGGCTATAGCTTGAGAGATAGTAATTCCTCTGGTGGATCCGTGCAAAGTGAATTGAAAACCTTCCAGAAAGAATTCATCATTCTAGATGCCATTAAGAATATTCATGATTTACAGAAGAGGTCAAAACATCAACATTAAAATAGGAGTTGGGGCCTTCCATGGTAAGCCAGTGGCTAAGACTCCTCACTCCCAATGCAGGGAGCCCAGAGTTTGATACCTGGTCAGGGAATCAGATCCCACATGCTGCAACTAAAGATCCTGAGGGTAGCAACTGAGACCTGGTAAGGCCAAATAAATAAATGTTTAAAAAAATAAAATAAGGAGTTTGGAAGAAGCTAATTCCAATTTTCATAGATGACTTTGAGGGGTTCGAAACTTCAGTGGAGGGACTAAGATGCAGATGTGGCTAAGATAGCAAGAGAACCAGAATTCGAAGTGGAACCTGAGATATGCCTAAATTACTGCAATTTCATGACAAAACTTTAATGGAAGACGAGTTGCTTTTTATGGATGAGCAGAGGCAGTGGTTTCTTGAGATGGAATCTACTGAAGATGCTATGAAGACTGTTGAAATGACAACAAAGGATTCAGAGTATTAAGCTTAGTTGATGAAGTAGGGATAGGGTTTGAAAGGATTAACTCCAATTCTGAAAGAAGTTCTATTGCAGATAAAATGGTATCAAACATTGCTAAATGCTACAGAGAAACGGTTGGTGAAAGGAAGAGTCAACCAATGGGGCACACTTCACTGTCTTATTTTGTCATATTACCATGTCAACCTTGAGCTATCATCATCCTGATCAGTCAGCAGCCATCAATACTAAGGCAAGACTACCAGCCAAAAGATTACAACTCACTGAAGGCTCACATGATGGTTAGCATTTTTTAGCAATAAAGTATTTTTAAATTAAGGTATGTGCATTGTTTTTCTAGACACAATCCTATTGCACATTTAATTTTTTAACAACTTTTACATGCTCCAGGAAATAAAAAAATTCCTGGGAATGTGTTTATTGTGAAATTCACATTATTGTGATGATCTGGAACTGAACTCACAATATCTCCAAGGTATGCCTGTACTAAATAAAAACTTACAATATTTGAAAGATGCTAGGGCAACAACACAATATTCTGAAAACTAATAAATAAAGAAAGGAATAAAACATCTGCCATGCCTTTCCTTCTACAGGATAAACTGTATTTCAAAGTAACCAAATAGCTAATGAGATAAAATTCTTCATAGAATTACAGCCAATAAGTGCAGAAGAAATAATAGAATATCATCATTTTGTAGGCCTTAGTAATATAAAACAATGACTCTGGACAAAAGTTATCAATAGGTACCACCAATTAAATGATGTGAAACTTCATAATGGATGTATCAGGTTGACAAGACCTTACTCAAATTTATGAAAAGAGACATTTTATGCCCCCAGGTGTAATGTAACATGAAAAACACAGCATTGCCTATGAACAATTTTTCTCAAAAACTATCGGAATTTAATTAAGCCTAAACTGAGCAATTATAAATTAAAAAAAAAAATTTAAGAGACCTTAACATTCAAATGCAACCTATAAATTTTAGTGGGATACTGAATCAAACATAAATTATAAAAACACATTTATAAGATGACTGAAGAAACAAGAACCCTGTTTTATTTGATAAAAAATTATTTTTAAAATTTCTTTAAGTGTCATAATGACTTTGCAGATTTTCAAAAACAAAAGCCTTCCTGCATTAGAGATACTGAAAAAAGAAATAAGGAGGTAAAATAAAGAGGAAAAAACTTTTGATAATTATTGGCTAGATAGTTGGTTTGTATGTGTTTATTGTACTTTGATACGTTTCAAAATTTTCCTTCAAGAAACAAAAGGTGGTCCTAGATTGGTATTTTCCAAGGGCCAGACATAAGAAAAGGAAAATCTCTCTCAAAGAATAAACCTGAAGATCTCTGCAGAAATCAGAACATGAAAAAGAGAGAGATGGGGAAAAAAATATAAGAGGGAATATAAAAAGCACAAAATATAAGATAACAGATAGAAAAACAAACATTATCAACAATCACATTAACTATAAGTGGACTAAATGTTCCAGTTAAAAGACAAAGAATGCTCCAAAGAATGAAAAAGGAAATACCACTGTAAGTTGTTTACAACAGACAAAGCTAAAATACAAGGACAGAGAAAGTTTGAAAATAAAAAAATGGTAAAAGGTACACTTTGTAAATGCTAACCAAAAGAAACTGATGTTACAATATCAATATTAGAACAAAGTGAAAAGCAAAAAGCATTATTAGGATATAAAAGTATTTTCATAATGATGCACTAAGTCGTTTCAGTCAGGTCTGACTCCTTGCGATCCCATGGACTCCCACCAGGCTCCTCTGTCCATGGAATTCTCTAGGCAAGAATACTGGAGTGGGTTGCCATTTTCTTCGCCAATCATTTCCCTTCATAATGATAAAAGCTTCAATTCATCAAGTAAGAATTTTTAATCTGTAGGTATCTGTTCTCAAAACATGGGATATTTAAAACCCAAAAGTCTGCCTTTAAACAGAAAAACTTAAAACTATTTTGAGTTTAATGGTCACAATAATTTTAAATGTTTGTATTTGTCATCTTCTTCTACAGTTTTCGATGTTGCTGATGTTTTCCGTTCCTTCACTTGCTATGTTAATGTTGGTTAGCCTGCTTATTTTTTTTTTCCAATAACCACATTTAAACTTTAATTTCATTAGGAAGCAATTAAAATTTTCAGAAACATTAGTATACAGGTATAAGATTTTATAGAAAGACATTTTTTAAAATTTTGCTTTACATTTAGGTAAGATGCCAAATTTAACAATTACTCCTCCTACCATCATTCTCCTTTTCCATATTTTATTAATAAGTCTGGAGAACCAATTCACTAATCTGTTCAAAATGAGCAAAATTTAAAGAACCCTAACATTTAATTTAATAAATATATTATCTGACTTATTTTATCATTTTAATATGTTTCAAAGTCAATTCCCTATTACAACTTCCTTAGAGTTCTAAATCTTTACTCCCTCTCCTGTTGTTCAGAACATATCACAAGTAATATATTCAAAAAGAGTAAATAAAGATTATATTTTCTAAAACACTATATTTTCTTAGAATATCTTCCTACTGTTACTAAAGACAGAATACTGTGGTCACTATATTTTTCCTGAAGGGGATAATGTGTTATTGTAGGATCATGAGTAATTTTAAGAAAAAAGTTTGAGTAGATTCACATTTCTTTTTAGGTAAAATTTTTGAAACTGGATACCTAGAGAACTCGTTAATTTTCAAAATGTAAACTTTTTACCCCAGTATGTTAACATTTAAAATCTATCCTTTAATTTTGTCAAGAAAATAAAGGGCTTACTTGCTATCTCAAAAAGTTTTATTAAGATCAGGAAAGATCTATTCTTGTTTATTACTGAGCTGAATTGGTTGGTTACCTGTTTGAGAACATCTTGTTATTTACAGATGGAACTCTCATAAAATCCATACAGATAGTCCCTGGGTAAAGTAATATTTGACCCATAAATAAATTCATCTTTGTGTAAACTGTTTCATAATTTAATTATTTGCACTAATATGGAAACATGTTAAATTTGAGAGTACACAAACTCAGAAGTTTCATGTTTCTCCTCCCACAGGTGTTTGTTTGCATTGCATTAAAGTCATTTATGCTTTGATTTTCGTGTAGACACTTCTCATAATAAAAACTGTCCTTTAATGGAAAGATTTCCTTCTAGCTAATTGACAACATTAACAGTACACTATTTTTCTCTGTTTGCCCTAGTTTTTTTCATAGTTTATAATTTGATTTTTCTGTTTATTTATACTTCACACACAGGTCAGTCAAGGCCAGTACTGGCTAATTTTTGGGATCCCAATCACTATCAACTCTGTCATTATGATTCTTCAAAGAATGCAGACGTCCTGTTTCACACAGGCCACAAATGGCAGACCTATACCATGGCATCACTTTTCAAAAATGAGGTAGGACACAACAATGGGAGAAATCTAAATATTTAGAAATAGTCTAACAACTGATGCAAACTGCTTTTGAGAAAACTAACTTTCTGACTACAGAGTGGTTGATTCATTAATATGAAAAACTGATTAACTTCTTACAGAATATTCTCAGTTCTTATACCTTACTGAAAAAACAGACAATTTTAGACACTTTTGAAGGCGGTGAAGAAAACTTGAGGTGGTTTCTTGTGAGTCCCAATCAGCACCACTTAATCAGAAGTTCCCAATTTTTGAAATTTACACAACATATACATGACATTATAGGCAAGGGATTATCTTTTCCAAAGTTGTAATCAATGTCAATAATCCAAAAAAATCAGCATGCAATTTTCTTTTTTGGCTGATAGTCATTTTAAAATCAAACTATAAACTTCTCATGAGTTTAACCACCTCAGAATCATAAATGGAAAGGATTTAAGATTTACTTAGTTCAGAGCATTTAAAGACTGTTGCATGGAATCTAGTTTCTAGGGTTCCACAAACCTTTCCTAAGAGGATTTCAGTTCCACTGTCTTGCGATGTTACTACAATTTAAGAAAACAATTTCTAAGTCCATATCCTTGTTCTTCTTTATTTCCAAATCATAATATATTACTCACCTTGCAGTAATATAGCTTATGACAAGGAAATGGTATAGGACTGAATGGGAAAAGCAGCTGTAGCTACATATATGCAATTAAACTGGTTTATGAGAACCTATATACTAAAGAAAATAAAAAACAACAGTATTATTATCAACATTGTTTCAACTTTCACACCCCAGTTTCCCTTGCTTGTTTTATGCTGATTATGGACTATCCCAAACACACCTGCAAACACATTGATAACATCTCACTTGCTTTTCAAGACTGTTAAAACATGTAACACTTTGTCAAAGTTCTCACACTTTCTAAATATCTGAGAATACCTAATGCTAGTCCCAGCTTCCCAAGTGGTGCTAGTGGTAAAGAATCTGCCTGCCAATGCAGGAGACATAAGAGATGTGGGTTTGATCCCTGGGTTGGGAAGATCCCCTGGAGGAGGGTATGGCACCCCACTCCAGTATTCTTGCCTGGAGAGTCCAATGCCAGAGAGCCTGGGGGGCTACAGTCCACGGGGTCGCAAAGAGTCGGACATGACTATAGCAACTTAGCATCATGCATGCATGCAAAGCTAGTCCATTTGCCTTCTTCTGAAATGAATTAAACTCAACTCCATTCTAGAAGCCATTCACTAATTCTAAAGCTGTGTTCCTTAAACTGTGGTATGTACACAGGTGCATCTTTGTGACATGTTATCAATCTGCAGTGAAATAAAGTAAATCAACCTCATCTCAGAGCACACAATTTTAGTTAGCCCTTTTTTTTTTAAGCAAGACTTTCTCATTGAAGAAAACAGCACATTAATTAACATTTTGGCAAAAGTATTTCACCTTTTCTTGAATTAGTAACAAACTGTGCAGATGAATATGATAGATAGCAATATCTTAATGAATTCCAGAAAAAAATGCTCTAATAATTTTGCAGTGGTCTCCAAAGAGAGGAAACTTCCCCTCCAGTTTAATACCGGACTTTAGTTGTTATATCTTCAATTTAATCCCACTTTCATATCCTTTATGCTGTTGAGAGCAGATGTCCAAACAACAATCTTCCACGTATATTTAAAAGGCAAAATTTCTTCCCCCTTTAAGCCCTCTTGAGAAATGAATTTTGAAAGAGTCATTTGGGAAGACTACCATCTTGAAATCATGTATTGCTAGTAAATAAACTCAAAACAAGTTAATTATACTGAGCTCTCATAGCACTCATTTATAAGACATACATCCACATAACATTAAATAACATCAAATTTATAATCAATGCTTTAGAGTCTCAATTTTGTTTTTAAGAGTTTACAATCTACCATATTTTAAAAAAGAAAGAACAGATTAAAATGAAAATAAAGGTAGTTTATCTTTACATTGTTAGTATCTTGACTATTTGATTACCATTAAGGAAACAATGATGTAATTACGGTAAAAACGGACCTACTCAGGTGTCACATGTTCTCTCTGTGCCTGCCTGGAGTTTCACTTCAGTTCAGTTCAGTCGCTCAGTCGTGTCCAACTCTTTGTGACCCCATGAATCGCAGCACACCAGGCCTCCCTGTCTATCACCAACTCCCAGAGTTTACTCAAACTCATGTCCATCGAGTCGGTGATGGCATCCAGCCAGCTCATCCTCGGTCATCCCCTTCTCCTCTTGCCCCCAATCCCTCCCAGCATCAGGGTCTTTTCCAATGAGTCAACTCTTTGCATGAGGTGGCCAAAGTACTAGAGTTTCAGCTTCAGCATCAGTCCTTCCAATGTACACCCAGGACTGATTTCCTTTGGGATGGACTGGTTGGATCTCCTTGCAGTCCAAGGGACTCTCAAGAGTCTTCTCCAACACCACAGTTCAAAAGCATCAATTTTTCGGCACTCAGCTTTCTTCACAGTCCAACTCTCACATCCAAACATGACCACTGGAAAAACCACAGCCTTGACTAGACGGACCTTTGTTGGCAAAGTAATGTCTCTGCTTTTTAATATGCTATCTAGATTGGTCATAACTTTCCTTCCAAGGAGTAAGCGTCTTTTAATTTCATGGCTGCAGTCACCATATGCAGTGATCTTGGAGTCCAAAAAAATAAAGTCTGACACTGTTTCTGCTGTCTCCCCATCTATTTCCCATGAGGTGATGGAACCAGATGCCATGATCTTAGTTTTCTGAATGTTGAGCTTTAAGCCAACTTTTTCACTCTCCTCTTTCACTTTCTGCCATAAGGGTGGTGTCATCTACATATCTGAGATTATTGATATTTCTCCCGGCAATCTTGATTCCAGCTTGTGCTTCTTCCAGCCCAGCGTTTCTCATGATGTACTCTGCATATAAGTTAAATAAGCAGGGTGACAATATACAGCCTTGACGTACTCCTTTTCCTATTTGGAAACAGTCTGTTGGTCCATGTCCAGTTCTAACTGTTGCTTCCTGACCTGCATACAGGTTTCTCAAGAGGCAGGTCAGGTGGTCTGCTATTCCCATCTCTTTCAGAATTTTCCACAGTTTATTGTGATCCACACAGTCAAAGGCTTTGGCATAGTCAATAAAGCAGAAATAGATGTTTTTCTGAAACTCTCTTGCTTTTTCGATGATCCAACGGATGTTCGCAATTTGATCTCTGGTTCCTCTGCCTTTTCTAAAACCAGCTTGAACATCTGGAAGTTCACAGTTCACGTATTGCTGAAGCCTGGCTTGAGAATTTTGAGCATTACTTTACTAGCGTGTGAGATGAGTGCAATTGTGTGGTAGCTTGAGCATTCTTTGGGGTTGTCTTTCTTTGGGAGCCTGGAGTTTAGGCCTTGCCTAACTGGTTCCTTATCGTGTAACAACACTGCCAAAATTAAACACTCAGCCCTAGGGACTGTAGGACAAGTACTGTTGCCAAACGTGCACAAGTAGTGCTTATTCATACTCTACTTCCATTTAGTTCCTGCTGGGCTATGACTCCAGCGCTATTCAGTTATCGATGTTATTTTTAAAACATTGAAGTAACGTACTCCACAGGACTGCAGGCAGATCTCATTTTATCACACTTCCATTTACTGTACTTTGTGGATCATGTGTTTTTTACAAATTGAAGTTTTGTGGTAACTCTGTGCTGAGCAGCCTATTGGTGCCATTTTCCCAACAGCATGTGCTCACTTTGTGTCTCTGTGCCACAGAAACTGTGGTAATTTTCACAAAATTTCACTTTCATTGCTATTATATTTGCTATGGTGATCTGTGATAGGTAATCTTTGATGTGACTACTGCAAAAAGATCACCAAAAGCTCAGATGATAGTTAGCATTTTCTAGCATTAAGGTATTAGTGTGTACACTGTATTATTAGATACAACAGACTACAGTTTAGTATAAATATCACATTTATATGCAGTGAGCAACCACAAACTTCACGTGACTTCACTGTGATACACACTTTCCTGCAGTGTTCAGAAGCTAAACCTGTAGTATTTGTGAGGTCTGCCTCCATTTCATTTCTTGAATTTTTAAGTTTCTTATCTCAGTCTCCTAAAAAGTCATTTCACATACAGAAAATAAACTGGAAAAGACATATTTTATTTCCTCACATTTAAATATAAATTTAGAGAAATGTATCTGTTTATATATCAAAGCTGACAGTTACTTAACATAACAGCAAACACAAGCTCCAAGTTAACTGACTTATATGGCAAAGGCAGTAAAGGCTCCATAAGAAGCATAAAGAAAAGATTTAAAAGGTAGGAACTAATTAAATCAGAATAGAAAAAAGACTAAATTATATCCTTGAAAACATTCTTACAAATAAACAAGTCAAGTAATATATCTAAAAACAATAAGCCTCTAATTACTAGATTTTTCAAAGATCAGTAACAACATTCTTCAAGAGACCTCAATGGATGTGGAAACTAGATTGCAGAACAACAGAAAATAAATGAAAGCAGCAATCATACACGCTATGCTTATGATGGCTGACAGTAAGATGGAAGAGCAGTTCACTTAGACCGTATTTCCAGTTCCAAATCTTCAATTATGAACTGTCTCTATTTGGATCTTACCTCACAACCTGACAAAATGAACCAACCTTAAATTCCACACTATGATCCCATGTAATTTTGTTATGTACATGAGTATCACTAACATTGTCCAAGTCAATGGGATGGAAAACTTCAGCAATATCATTAAAATTTTTTTATTAAAAATTCCAAATTTGTAAAAAGTAGAGCAGTGAACTCAATCCCCACTGCCCATTTTCCACCAATGAAAATGATTTTGTCACATTTGATTCATATGTAATTTTTTTCTTTGCTGAGCTATTTCAAAGTAATCCTAGACATCATGTAAAGTCACACCTCCACATACATACTTTTTAATGTTTTTTCTGTCTCTGCAATATCCTCCACATGGAATCAGTCATTAAATCCTACTCTTAATAACCTCATAGCTCAGTTGGTAAAGAACCAGCCTGCAATGCAGAAGACCCCAGTTCGATTCCTGGGTCAGGAAGATCCACTGGAGAAGAGAAAGGCTACCCACTCCAGTATTCTTGGGTTTCCCTGGTGGCTCAGCTGGTAAAGAATCCACCTGCAAGATGAGAGACCTGGGTTCGACCCCTGGGTTGGGAAGATCCCCTGGAGAAGGGAAAGGCTACCCACTCCTGTATTCTGGCCTGGAGAATTCCACGGACTGTGTAGACCATAGGGTCGCAAAGAGTCAGACACAACTGAGCAACTTTCACTTTCACTTAATATCCTCAAAAGGTCTCACAGAAATTAACAAACCCCAAAAAACATTAGTGTGTGGGAGACTGACTTAAAGGTCCTCAATTTTTTTTCATCCATCCTCGTATCCATGCCTCTCACAGTAAGATTCCCATCAACAAGTGGGGTGCGAGTCCCCATCTCTTGCACCTGGGCTGGCCTGACCACTTGTCTTAGGCAGTATGCTGTGGCAGAGAGGACTGTGAGCTGGTGCCAAGCCCAGGTCTTTTTGTAAGGCTTCTCTGTCTCTCTGGACTCCTGCGTCCTCAGCAAGAATAACACTGCAGGATGAGAGGTGACAGAGCAGAGTTGAGTGCAACCAGGGGAGTCTGTTCTACACCACGCAGCTCCCTGCCAGCCGACTGCAAGCGAGCCCAGCCAACCCAGATTAGTGCAACCATCCAGCTGGTCCACAGATCTGTGAGCACAAACAAATATTCACCGTGTGATGCCACTAGGGCTTTGGGTTTTTTGTTAGCTGCATTACTGTGGCAATAAATAACTAATACAGAAATTGGTACTAATAAAAACAAAATATGTGTCATTGACTTTGGGACCAAAGTAGTAGTTACAGTTACAAAGGCAAGAAAAATAATAAGGAAACTATATGAGACTTAAAAAACAGTGACCCATGTTTTGTAGTAATAAACTTTTGGTGACTATGCTTTCGAACAATAACTTAACAGAAGTCAGACTGTATCTAAAAGAAACTTTTTGGCTTGAGCAAGCTAATTTTCTGGCAGAATGCTGAAAATGTCACCTGGTTGCTCTGAGCCAAGTACAGTAAGGTTCTGCAAGAAAGAGATGAGCTAAAGAAACACCTGGTCATTTTATAAGCAGAAGCTAGAGAAAACAGAGAGGAACCAAGACTTCCTAGTTTGGAAAATAAAACTTCATACAAAGATCTAATCAAGGCTGTGGCTGTAAATCCCTTTCTTAACATCTCCAAAAGAGCTAAGGGCAGTGTCTAAACAGACATTTTCAGCTTGACAAAAGGGCTTTTAGGAAGTTCAAGGGCAGGATCCCACAGAATTCTGATCTCCACATAGTAGTGATTCATCTAGAGAGCAGTCATGTCTCACTAGACAACTGTGGGTGTGGGTTTCAGAGCACAGAATCAACCATACCAGACACGCAGAATTCCCATTAAGTTTCACAGAAGTTTCACTGGCCAAAGACCCACCAGCCCAGACCTGGGAAGGCTTAGCCAGCAGAACACAGTGTGGTGAAAACTGTGTCAATGCGGGGAGGCTGCACCTTCTGCTCGCTTTCTTGGACTCCCCCTCTGCCAGGGGGACAGCCCAAGCTGTCCTGCTGATAGGTGAGAGACCATGTGGAGCAGAGCACAGCTGTCTTTGTTTTTTCAACAAGATGGCAAAGCCGAGATAAACAATCAACAATAGAATTATTTCTTTCATCATCTCCTCAGTCATGGCCCCACCACTACCATCCCCAGCATAGAGACTCAGGTTTATAGCCTGAGATATTGTGAGCCCCTCTACCCTCCCCCTGGGCCTCTATCTCTTCTGCCGGACCATCCATTCAGTATCATCATGCTCTCCATGTGCCAGTAAGTACTAACTGTAATAATGGTAACCATGTCATCAGTTCTTGGAAACCATCAGTGGCTACCCCAATCCCTAGTGTCAACTCTCCTCCAGACAGCAAAAGCCCTTCACAAACATAACCTCCCTCTGCTGTCTTTTCTTCGGAAATTCTACCAGAAAATATCCAGCCTCTTACGACTCTTTAAAATAACATGCTCATTCCTACTTCCAAGACTGGATTCACAATGTTTTCTCCTACCGAGAGGGTCTTTCACCTTATCCTCTCCCTATCACTCTTATCCATGCTTTGACCCTATCCCCCTGTAATGGGCCTTTCCTGATGTGCTAGCCCAGAAAGGTCTTTTGCTTCTGATTCCTAGAGCACTTTCTATATATACTTTTCAAAGAGTCATCATTTTGTATTCCTACTAAGCTGTTTTGTGTATGTATATTGTGTGTGTATATTCTGCTTTGTTGAAAGCCCACACACTGCTATCTTTTAAAAAAGCAGAAATGAAATCTTTCTTATCAATTTTCTTTGAAGTCCTCTCAATGCTCAGTACAAATTCATAAACATAAGTTAAATATATCCAGAATCTTCATTAAATCCATAGGAATAATACTCATTTATTTAGAAATAAAATTTCACTAAGAAAACCCTTGAACATAGCTCATTGTTTTCTTTATATGTACTCAAACAAAAGCATGTACTTAAATTTAAATGAAAACTGTAAAATTTATCTTATGCAAAATACATAATTTTCACAATAAAATACAAACCCTCTCTGAAATAAATCCACATTGTAGAACTTGTTTAGCTCCACGGAGAATTCTACCATTGCTTGAACTTCAGTCATTTTTAGTTTATACTCAGAAGACAAATCTGGTAACAGCACCTTGGTTAAAGTAGGGGAAAAAAATCATGAGAAGCACAAAAAAAAAGCCAACTTACAAAATCACTAAGATTAAACATATTTCAGAGTATGATACACAGGCAGGAAATAAAAATGAAGACAATTCGTTTAGTGCTCCTTACTTAGCTTGATCCGACTGTACAGCACCAGAATCTATACTCACTATACACACATTCAGTTCAGTTCAGTTCAGTCGCTCAGTTGTGTCTGACTCTTTGCGACCCCATGAATCGCAGCATGCCAGGCCTCCCTGTCCATCAGGTACTAAGGAAATACTAAACAGCACTACCCTAGATCATCTGCCCTGTTTGAATGCTTTTCTAAGATTTGTTTCTCTTTGTGACAACTATGTGATAATAAATAATACAGAAAATTGCTAAAAGTAACTCTTGACTTTATCATAGGTAAAAGGTAACTTTTTAAGAGAAAAATTAAGTTACCTAATTATTCTCTTCTAGTTCTACACTGCACTGACGACCCACTCCAGTACTCTTGCCTGGAAAATCCCATGGACAGAGGAGCCTGGTAGGCTGCAGTCCATGGGGCCGTGAAGAGTTGGACACGACTGAGCGACTTCACTTTCACTTTTCACTTTCATGCATTGGAGAAGGAAATGGCAACCCACTCCAGTGTTCTTGCCTGGAGAATCCCAGGGACGGGGGAGCCTGGTGGGCTGCCGTCTATGGGGTCGCACAGAGTCGGACACGACTGAAGTAACTTAGCAGCAGCAGTAGCAGCAGTTCTACACTGCACTTCACATAAAGGCAACTCGGAGTCAAAAAAAGAATTGACATTCTTTAATTCCCATTTAAGTTTATGAAGCTTTTTCTCTGTCAGATGAAGTTCTTACATGACTGCTCATTTTTTCATTAAAAACAATTTTCCCCTCATTACAAAAGTCTAAAGTGTTCATTTTCAAGAGGTCAAAAAGAAAGAGACAAGCAAAAAAAGAAAACATTTATAATTCTATCTGTTGAAATACACACTTTGGTATATATTCTTTATATATGTGTATATTTGTACAATTTCTATAAAAGTAGGATCAAATTATGTATACATTTAATTTAATCTGCTTATTTCATTTATTTTTACCAATATCTATGTTAATAACTATTATACTGTGATGTTATAATTTAAACAATCTCCTATTGTTAGGTATTAATAGTTCAATAATTTCCATCTTCACACCATTTCAAAAAGCATCATTGCAATCATCCTTATCAATAATATATACTTTAAAAAGCAATTTGATGTAGTAAGAGTGTTGAAAGACAATTCTGAGAGTCCTTATGTTTCTGCATGTCTTGCAAGCAGAGACACTTGACTGCCTTTATTTCAGACTATTTTTCAAGGACACATGTTTAGCAAAGCGTCAGCAATCAGGGACAGTGTCTCATACTGGAGTTAAGGGCAAATCTTTCTACTGGTCCCGTGTGATAGAAATAAAGTCTCCTCTGAGGCATAAATCAGCAGGCTCACTGTCCCTCACGAAAGACTCAGGTCCCTCAGCTCAGGCGTCCTCTCATACAACACAAACTACTTGTATGCAAGCTGCCTCGTACTCCAGCCACTGCTACTACCCTGAATATAAACTGTCCTTTTCTCTGACCCAGGAGGAGTCTTGAGTCTTCTGCTGACATCCATGGTGCTTGGGAAGGCTAACTTGTTATTTGCAAGTGGGATAATATTGATCCTTCGCATTTCTTAAAACAGTTCTTCATAGAAATCTAGCAAATATTTTGATCTATTATGAATTAAATGCAAAAGAAATGCCATAGTCTTACCTCTGCTGATCAAAACTTCATTTTAATATCATTAAATAACCAATGCTGTACTTCCAGTTAGTGATTCTTGCTAAAAAAAATAGTGCTCCCCCTATGAGAAAGAAAAAATAACATCTCAAACAAAATAGGAGGCATACAAATGTCCATTTTAAGGAAACCTATGCTTTGTTAGTTACTTAGTACTTTCAATTTATCCAAAAGATCCATATCCTCCATAAGGCTTATGAATAAGGGTTAGAAATTTATTTTCATTCAGTTTCACACATCAATAGTAACTACTATCTTTGTTATGATTCACTTGTGTACACTTCCAAGCACAATAATAAATAGAGGAGTATTTTCTTAGTTCAGTGGTTCAGAAATAATCCTCATAAACACCCAAAACAGTATAAGCTTTTCACTTTTTAAAGAATTTTCTGTTTATTTATTATTTTTGGCTGTGCTGGGTCTTTGCTGCTGTGCGCAGGTTTTCTCTGGTTGCGGCGCACGGGCTTCTCCCTGTGCGGGCTTCTCTCGCCGTGCAGCACGGGCTCTGGGCGTGTGGGCCCAGCTGCCCCACAGCACGCGGGGTCTTCCTGGCCCAGGAACTGAGCCTATGTCCCCTGCACCAGCAGGTGGACTCCCAACCACTGGGCCCACCAAGGAAGTCCTAAGCTTATCAATTTTTAAGATGTAGAACTCACCATTTTAAAATATGTCATTCCCTTGGTAGAAGAAATGATTTCTGAAACTTCACACACAGATAAAATAAGAGAGATATGAAACATGTGTGTGTATATACATACATACATATGCTATGAGCTATTTAAAATATTTTGATGAAAAAGGTGCCTGGATACACTGTGGATAGTTTTTTTTTTTCCACACTCCAAATATTTATTGCTTAAATTTAAAAAAAGTCTTTTGCCTTTGGTATAATTATTTTAGGTACTAAAAATGTTAGAATAAAGACCACATTCACACTTCTTCACAGATTTTTTCTTCTTTCCATCATATATAAATAGACTTTACCACCTTCCTTAATTGTTATTTTAAAGCTTAATAATCACATCAAAAGATTTTTATAGTAACTATTTCTAAGGAGATCAAAATGATACTGCCCTTATATATTTCCTGTTCATGGAAGTAGTCTCTTCTCTAAGACAGCTTCTCCTGTACAAATATTCTTGTGTTCTAGCCCTGACTGTGTGTCAAGTTTGGTTAGGTCTCTATGCCTTAACTTACTCAGAAATAAAATAGGTATTCATTCATTCAAACATTTATTGAACACTTACTATAAGATAGGACATGCAAGAGGTCAAGGCCCAGGTAAGTTCCTGACACCTCAAAAAGCTCACTAGCCACCAGGAACAGATTAATATAGATTAAGTACAGCACACTGATTAAAACAAGGCTTAGGATCTGAGTCCAAATCCAACCTGTTTTTTTACCCCTCAGGTCTTCATTTCCTTCATGGGACATAGCATCTCTACCACCCGTATCAGTAGGCCTGTTATCTGAGGAAGAAATATATTTTCCCCTCATTTAAGCCATTTCACTTTTGTATCCCTTTACAGCAGCCTTTTCTTCAATACAGAAATTAATACCAGAATTAGCGAACTGTCATAACAAAATTCTTAAATATGTGGCACTGGCTAAATCACTGGGTAGCAGGCAACAGAGTAACAGGCAAAACTATTAATAAAATAATGGTGACCCTGGTTATATTGGAGCAAAACATGCCATAAACTGTTGCCAACAATAACTTACAGAACGTGGTGCCCATAAAAACCTCAGAACCTCAAGGTAAGAATATGAAAAGAAACACAACGTTCATGTGTGTCAGCGGTTCTTTGCTGCCTTTACCCAGGCAAGAACTGGCCAGTTGGCAACGAAAGATGGAAGGAAATAAAGAGTAGAAATGGGTCCCTGTAGTCAACTCCTTCAATATTTGCAATATCAGGAGATAAGATTATTAGTACTTTTCCCAAGGACTTCTATTAAGACATTTTTTTCACAACAAACTTTTTATTGAAGTATAGTTGACTTAGAATGTATTCACTTCAGGTTTACAGCAAAGTGATTCAGTTACATATATATTCCTTTTCAGACTCTTTTCCATTATAATTTCTTACAAGATATTGAATATAGTTCCTTGTGCTATAAAATAGGTCCTTATTATTTATTTTATATATAGTGGTTTTTATATCTTCTATCCCAACATCCTAATTTATTCCTTTTTCCCCCACATTTCCCCTGTGGTAACGATAAATTTGTTTTCTATGTGAGTCTATTTCTGTTTGGTGAATAAGTTCATTTGTATCTTTTTTTTTTTAAGATTCCACGTATAAGAGATATCATATGATTATCTGTCTTCCTCTATCTGACTTACTTCACTTAATATGATAATCTCTAGGTCCATCCATTTCTGCAAATGGCACTATTTCACTCTTTTTTATGGCATCACTAAGTCAATGGACATGAGTTTGGGTAAACTCCAGGAGTTGGTGATGGACAGGGAGGCCTGGTGTGCTGCAAGTCCATGGGGTCGCAGAGTCGGACACGACTGAGCGACTGAACTGAACTGAAAATTCCAATGTATATATGTACCACATATTTATCCATTTATCTGCTGATGAACATTTAGGTTGCTCCCATGTCTTGACTACCGTAAACAGTGCTGCTATGAACAGTGAGTTGCATGCATCTTTTCAAATTAGAGTTTTCATCTTTTCCAGATGTATGTGCAGAAGTGGGACTGCTGGATCATATGGTAACTCTATTGTTTTTAAGGAAACTCCATACTGTTCTCTATAGTGGCTGTACCAATTTACATTAGCACCAACAGTGTAGGAGGATTCCCTCTACTCCACACCCTCACAAACATTTACTGATGATGGCCGTTCTGACTGGTGTGAGATAATACCTCATTGTAGTTTCTATTTTTTATTGAAGTATAGTTGATTTACAATGTTGTGTTAACTTCCATGGTACAGCAAAGTGACTCAGTTATACACACATATATCCACTGTTTTTCATTACGATTTATCTCAAGATAATGAGTATTATTTGTTCCCTATGCCATATAGCAGGACCTTGTTGTTTCTCTACCCTGTATGTAATGATTTGCATCTACTAACCCCAAACTCCCAGTCCATCCTTCCCCAAACCCTCCCACTTTGTACACAAATCTGTTCTATATGTCTGTAGATAAGTTTAATTTTAAATTCCACACTTAAGTGATACCACATGGTACTTGTCTTTCTTTTTCTGACATACTTCACTTAGTATGATAATCTCTAGTTGCAGCCATGTTGCTGTAAATGGCCTTACGTCATTCCTTTGTCATTATGCTGAGCAGTATGTCATCACATATATATGTATATGTACATACACACACATATATTAATATACACACATATACCACATCCTCATCATCCATTCCTCTATCAAGGGACATTTAGGTTGCTTCCACGTCTTGACTATCGTAAACAGTGCTGCTACAGAACATAAAGATGCATGTATCTTTTTGAATTATAGTTTTGCCTGAATATATAGCCCAGGAGTGAGATTACTGGATCACATAGTAATTCTATTTTTAGTTTTCTGGGGAACCTCCAGCCTGTTTTCCATAATGGCTGCACTAAGTTGTCAATCAGTGAGAATGCTTTCTCCACACCCTCTCTAGCATTTGCTATTTGTAAACTTTTTAATGATAGTCATTCTCACCAGTATGCAGTGATATTTCATTAAGGTTTTGCTTTTCATTTCTCTAATGGCTCTATGTTAGGCATCTTTCCATTTGCCTATTGGCCACCTGCATGGCTCCTTTGGAGAAATGTCTATTTAGGTCTTCTGCCTGTTTTTTGATTTTTTTTTTTTTTTTTTTTGCGGAATCGTATGAGTTGTTTGTATATTTTGGAAATTAGGCCCTTGTCAGTTGCATGATTTGCAAATATTTTCTCTCATTTTTTAGTTAAATCTTCATTTTTTTATGGTTTCCTTTGCTGTGTAAAAGTTTATAAGTTTGATTAGGTTCCATTTGTTTATTTTTTATTTATTAGAGTGTTTGGTCTGTTGTACTCTAGGAGTTTTATGGTATCCAAACTTACATTTAGGTCTTTAATTCATTTTGAGTTTATTTTTGTATATGGAGTTAGAGAATGCTGCAATTTCATTTTTTTACATGCAATTGCTCAGTTTTCTCAGCACACTTATTGAAGAGACTGTTTTTTCTCCTCTGTCTATTCTCCTTCCTTTGTCATTGATTAATTGACATAAGAGTAAGGGTCTATGTACAGGCTTTCTATCCTCTTTCACTGATCTATATGTCTGTTTTGATTACTGCAGCTTTGTATATAGCTTCAGTATATAGCTTTGTATATAGCCTCAGTATACAGCCTCAGTATACAGCCTCAGTATACAGCTTCAGTACAGCCTGAAGTCAAGGAGTATGATTCCTCCAGCTCTGCTCTTCTTTCTCAAGATTTTTTTGGATATTTGAGGTCTTTTGTGTTTCCATACACATCTTTAAATTTCTGTTCTAGAAAACCCTAACAATGCTACAGTAAACTAATGGAACTCATCAATGAATTCAGTAAAGTTACAGGGTACTAAATTAATATACAGATATCTGTTCTGTATCTGTAGACAAAAGTGAACTATCAGAAAGGAAAATCAAGGAACAATACCATTTATCATTGCATCAAAAAGAATAAAATGCCAAGGAATAAACCTACCTAAGGAGGCAAGATCTGTACTCCGAAAACTCTAAGACACAGATGAAAGAATCGGAGTCAACAAAAACAAGATGGAAAGATATACCATGTTCTTGAATTAGAAGAATCAATACTGTTAAAATGACTATCCCACCTAAGGCCATGTACAGATTTAATGCAGTCCTTATCAAATTACCAATGGCATTTCTCACAGAACTTTTAAGACTTCCTGATGAAACAAAGAAATACAGTGCTATGGATAAGATTATATTAGTGTGCTGCCATCCCTCTCAGCAATGCCTCCTGTTTCAGATGACTTCAAGACAAAGAGAAAGTGCTGAGTGCACAAAAAAGCAATAAATTTAAGTCAGGCTTAAGAATCACAGCAGGAAAGAACTATTTTGCCATAGTCACTGGCACCAGAACTGAATGGAGACAAACACAAATGAATCCTACTATATTTTTGAGAGAATTGTATTTGTCAAAGATATTAAAAGCTAACCTGCAAACACCTGTGACTGTGTAACTTGCAGAATGGTAAGTCTACCAAAGCAGAAAGCTAACTATGAAAACTAGATGCCTTCCCAACTGGGAAAATTTTCAGTACCAACTTCAGGTGTGATCATGGAGGTTAACATAAGGAAGAAACACCCGGACAGCAAAGACAGGGGTCAGAGTACAATGAATATAGGCATTCTTACCAGAAGAGCTGCTACACCATTACTGCCCAGCATTACCCTCATCCAGTGACTTCTCTCATTGTTTGCTTACCCAAATGGAAAATTTTATTATTATTTTCCTGTTTTTGATCCATCACTATGTCCGGTGTATGTGGGAGGGGCAAGGGAGGAACAGTAACGGTGTCTTGTCTCCAGGTCACTGGACTTGCAGATCTAACAGGTGGATCTGCTCTCTCCATTGGATTAATGTAACAGGAGGATGGATCCTTGGTTGTCTCCTTCAGCAATGGGAACTGGAGTATTTTCAATAGGCAGGATGAAGGACACACACGGATACTTTGGTAGGTGAACTGCAAGACTGTGGTTGACAACTTGTCACTTCTGTTTTCCTCTTTTTTTCCTGCTGAATGATCAGCAATCCTGAGACAACATTTCCCAACCAGCTCTGAGGCAACTGTGGCCAATCCACTCTTTCTGTGGACTGCAAACTGAAGTCCACAGACAAATATGCAATGTCTGCCTCACTTGTTTAAAAGGAAATTCTTGGCTCCGGATTTCATCGCTTCCTTTTTCTACAGGCTGGAATACCTTCTTAATAGTGATCTAGTATCAACCACACAGATTAAAACAGAACCCAGAAAAATGGTAAAACAGAAAGATGGAAAGATTCTGGATTCTGGAATGGTTTCATAGAGCACAGATGTCAAATTTATCTAGACTGCTCAGACTTTCGTTTTATAACTCTTTATCACAGCAACTGTACCTAACCTATACCTTAAGTAATATGTCCTCCCTTCTGGCTTTTTTCAAAGAAGCAGGCAAATGATCCTTTATATTACATATGTTAATAATTATATATTACATACAATAACAATAAAATAAAATGCTATATGATAATATACATGATTTGAAAATAATTCAAATCGTCTCTCTTTGTTCCATTCCAAGCCCCCAATGGCTTCCCACCATGTTCAGTAGCACTACCTTACAAGGCCTATATGACGACCTTACAGAACCTGGTTCTTCCACCTCTCTGACCTCATCTCCTCCTCATCTCGGCCCACTCCAATCACACTGCTTGCTATTTCTCAAACACACCAAAGAGATTAATGCTTCGGGGCTTTTGCAGTTGTTCCCTTGGACACTCTTCCCTCCAGGGTATCCAAATGACTCACCCACGTACCTCCTAGTCTTCATTCACTGAGTGAGACAAGGCTGTGGTCCATGGGATCAGTTTGGTTAGCTTTCTGTGACTGGTTTTCATTCTGTCTGCCCTCTGATGGATGAGGATAAGAGGCTTGTGGAAACTTCCTGATTGGAAGCATTGGCTGTGGTGAAAACTGGGTCTTGAGCAAGGCCATGCTCAGTAACTCTTTGATCCAATTTTCTGTTGATGGGTGGGGCTGTGTTCCCTCCCTGTAGTTTGGTCTGAGGTGAAACTATGGTAAGGGTAATGGTGACTTTCTGCAAAAGGACTTAGGTCAGCACCCGTGGCTCCTAGGACTGTTGTAGTCAATGATACTGACCCCATGGCAGGCCACTGTCAACTCACGGCTCCACTGGAGACTCCTTGATGCTTTCAGGCAAGTCTGGCTCAGTCGCTTGTGGGGTCACTGCTCCTATCTCCTGGGTCCTGGTGCATACAAGGTTTTCTTGTGCCCTCCAAGAGTCTGTTTCCCCAGTTCTGTGGAAGTTCTGTAATCAAATCCTGCTGACCTTCAATGTCAGATTCCCTGGGGATATGCAGTTCCTTTGCTGAATCCCCAGGTTGGGAAATCTGTTATGGAGCCTAGAACTTTTGCAACAGTGTGAGAACTTCTTTGGTATAATTGTTCTGATCACATGGATCACAGCCTTGTCTAACTCAATGAAACTCTGAGCCATGCTGTGCAGGGCCACCCAAGATGGATGGGACATGTTGGAGAGTTCAGACAAAACATGGTCCACTGGAGAAGGGAACAGTAAACCACTTCAGCATTCTTACCTTGAGAACTCCATGAACAGTATGAAAAGGCAAAAAGGTATGACACTGAAAGACGAACTCCCAAGATCAGTAGGTGCCCAAGATGCTACTGCAGAAGAGCAGAGAATTAGCTCCAGAAAGAATGAAGAGGCTGAGACAAAGCGGAAACAACACCCAGTTGTGGATGTGACTGGTGGTGAAAGTAAAATCCAATGCTGTAAAGAACAATACTGCACAGGAACCTGGAATGTTAGGTCCATGAATCAAGGTTAACTGGAATTGGTCAAACAGCAGATGGCAAGAGTGAATTTTAGGAATCAGTGAACTCATATGGACCGGAATGGGCAAATTTAATTCAGATGACCATTATATCTACTACTGTGGGCAAGAATCCCTAAGAAGAAATGGAGTAGCCATGATAGTCAACAAGGGAGTCAGAAATATAGTACTTGGGTGCAATCTCAAAATGACAGAATGACCTCAGTTCATTTCCAATGCAAACCATTCAATATCACAGTAATACAAGGCTATGCCCCAACTACTAATGCCGAAGAAGCTGAAGTTGAACGGTTTTGTGAAGACCTACAAGATCTTCTAAAACTAATACCAAAAAAAAAAAAGATGTCCTTTTGATCACAGGGGACTGGACTGAAAAAGTAGGAAGTCAATAGAAAGCTGGAGTAACAGACAAGTTTGGCCTTGGAGTACAGAATGAAGCAGGGCAAAGGCTGACAGAGTTTTGCCAAGAGAATGCACCGGTCATTGGAGGAGCAAACACCCTCCTCCAACACCACAAGAGATGATGACTCTACACATGGACATCACCAGATGGTCAATACTGAAATCAGACTGATTCTAGTCTTTGCAGCCAAAGATGGAGAAGCTCTATACAGTCAGCAGAAACAAGACTGGGAGCTGACTGTGGCTCAGATCATGATCTTCTTATTGGCAAATTCAGACTTAAATTGAAGAAAATAGGAAAAACCACTAGGCCATTCATATATGACCTATATCGAGTCCCTTATGATTACAGAGCAGAAGTGACAAGTAAGATTCAAGGGATTAGATCTGATAGACAACGTCTGAGGAACTATGGACAGAGGTTTGTAATATTGTACAGGAGGCTGTGATCAAAACCATCAAAGAAATGCAAAAAGGCAAAACAGTTGTCTGAGGAGGCCTTACAAGTAGCTGAGAAAAGAAGAGAAGAGAAAGGCAAAGGAGAAAAGGAAATGCAGAGTTCCATCTGAATGCAGGGTTCCAAAGAATAGCAAGGAGAGATAGGTAAGACTTCCTAAGTGAACAATGCAAAGAAATAGAGGAAAACAGTAGAATGCAAAAGACTAGAGATCTCTTCAAGAAAATTATAGAGATACCAAGGGAACATTTCATGCAAAGATGAACACAATAAAGGACAGAAACCTAAAGGCAGGGACCCTACAGAAGCAGAAGAGATTAAGAAAAGGTGGCAAGAACACACAGAACTATACAAGAAAGATCTTATATGACCCAGATAACCACGATGGTGTGATCACTCACCTAGAGCCAGACATCTTGGAGTGCAAAGTCACATGGCCTTAGGCAGCATCACTACAAAGCTAGCGGAGATGATGGAATTCCAGAGAAGTTATTCATATCCTAAAAGATGATGCTGTGAAAGTGATGAACTCAACATATCAGCCAATTTGGAAAACTCAGCAGTGGCCACAGGACTGGGAAAGGTCAGTTTTCATTCTAATCCCAAAGAAGGGCTATGCCAAAGAATGTTCAAACTACTACACAATTGCACTCATTTCACATATTAGCAAAGTAATACTCAAAATCAAGCTAGGCTTCAACAGTACGTGAACCAAGAACTTTCAGAGATTCAAGCTGGATTTAGAAAACGTGGATGAACCAGAGATCAAATTGCCAACATCCACTGGATCATAGCAAAAGACTGATTTCCAGAAAACTCAAGAGAATTTTTTTCAAGAGAATTCCAGAAAAACATCTACTTCTGTTTCATTGACAACGCCAAGCCTTTGACTGCGTGGATCACAACAAAATGTGGAAAATTCTTCAAGAGATGGGAATACAGACCCACCTTACCTGCCTCCTGAGAAACCTGTATGCAGGTCAAGAAGCAACAGTTAGAACCGGACATGGAACAATGGACTGGTTCCAAATTGGGAATGGGATACGTCAAGGCTGTATATCATCACCCTGCTTATTTAACTTCTATTCAGAGTAATCATGCGAAATGCCGGGCTGGATGAAGCATAAGCCGAAATCAAGATTGCCAGGAGAACTGTCAATAATCTCAGATATGCAGATGACACCACCCTTATGGCAGAAAGCGAAGAGGAACTAAAGAGCCTCTTGATGAAAGAGGAGAGAGAAAAAGCTGGCTTAAAACTCAACATTCAAAAAACGAAGATCATGGCATCAGGTCCCATGACTTCATGGTAACATGATGGGGAAACAAAGGAAAGAGTGACAGACTTTATTTTCTTGGACTCAAAAATCACTGCAGATGGTGACTGCAGCCGTGAAATTAAAAGACGCTTACTCCTTGGAAGGAAAGCCATGACAAACCTAGACATCCTAGAAAGCAGACACATTACTCTGCCAACAAAGGTCCATATAGTCAAAGCTATGGTTTTTCCAGTATGGGTGTGAGAATTGGACCATAAAGAAGTCTGAGCAGGAAAGAACTGATGCTTTCGAACTGTACTGGAGAAGACTCTTGAAAGTCCCCTCAATTGCAGGGAGTTCAAACCAGTCTATCCTAAAGGAAATGAACCCTGAATTCTCACTGAAGGACTGATGCTGAAGCTGAAGCTCCAATACTCTGGCCACCTGATGCAAAGAACTGACTCACTGGAAAAGACCCTAATGCTGGGGAAGACTGAAGGCAGGAGGAAAAGGGGACGACAGAGGACAAACGAGACAGTTGGATGTCATCACCAACCCAATGGACATGATTCTGAGCAAACTCTGGGAGATGGTGAAGGAGAGGGAAGCCTAGTGTGCTGCAGTCCATGGGGTCACAAAGAGTAGGACATGACTGAGCAACTGAACGATAATTCCATAAATATTAACTATTATTATTTTTCTATTTAAATCCAACCAACTTGAAGAAAGGAATTATTACACTGATAAACTGAAAATAGACGCGAATGAACAAATCTTTATAAAATTAATTACCAGTATAAATCCAAGGTTTGTTAGTAGTTTCCTTCACTTTTCCTCTCATATCCTGCTGCGCTTTTTGTTCTTTAATTGCTGCCTAATTTTTCTCAATTTATCCCTTTTTACTCATTATTCCCTAAGTGGAAACATACAGTACATGTACAGATATACAAATCTATTTTTCATCCCCCCCCAAAAAAAAAGCCCAAAAGAATTATTTTTACATATTGGTAGAAGAAAAAAATTCAAAGGGACTAAAGGAAATGGAGAGTAGACAAAAGAGAAAGAAAAGAGAAATTCAGAGGACTCTCAGATCCCAGGGGCTCTATGGGACTCTCCTCTTCCCCGTTTTACGGAAGGACTGCCACTAGCTCGACACAGTCCTGACTGACCCAGCATGATCACGGGCTTCTAAAGTTTCAAGTAGAAATTACTAAGAGTTTTCACCTAAATTTCTCCTAAATTTTAGATGTTGCCAACTAGTTAAAAAACAAACACAAATAAAACAGGCAAACAAAACCTGTGTAGTTAAAATCAAATTCCTCTACAGGGCAAACTCATTCCAAGTTTGCAATCTTCAACTTAGCATAGGTTCTCATGCCACTCAATTCATCAGGCAAAGATCTTTCATGAAACAGGGAAATTCTGGCCTGTCTTCTCTCAAGAGTGAAAGAAGCTGAAGAAAGGACTTCTTTTCTTTTACCCAGAAATGCCTGGGAGACTTTCCACTGCCAGGAACTCCCTTCACCATGGCCTTTCACAGTCTGCTAGCAGGCTCAGATCTGTCACTTTCATCTGAGCCTGTGAAGCTGTAGGAACCCTGACTTATCTGAGACTGATCATCCACTCTATTATCTTGGCCCTGGCAAAGTAGCCTAAACAGAGCAATCTGAGAGGTCTGTTCAAGTAGGCCCCTATCTGGGTCATTTCCAAGGTCCCTAAGAAAGAACTTAGCTAAATAGACTATAACCTTCAACCCAAAGATGCCACAGGGGAACCTAAAACAGGAACTGCCCTGATACGAAATGAGAACCATTCGCTGAATGGCTCTAAGATCTGAGGAGATATTTCTCTGACAGTCAAACCTGACAATCCGCTTGTAATACCAAAGGGAAAGCCAGACTGCTCCCAAAGAAGCAAGATCATCTGTTGGTCTGAAAGACAGTTGGGCCCTTGAGAGCCGGTCCATCCCACACCACGGCCACGAGCCACACATGGTCAGTAATTTGATTTACTGCACAATCAAAACTCAACTACTGTGACTGAAGAAATGCATTTAAAAATTTTTACTTTTACATTTACATCCAAACACTGAAGCAGTGTAAATATTTTTTAATTAAACATAACTTTATTGCTGACAGGACTGTATTTTACTTAAACTGTTACAGATGTAGTTACTAATTGAGATATGCTGTAGATGTACACACTGGGTTTCAGAGACTTAGTACACAAAAGGATGTAAATATCTCAATAATGTTTTTTATATTGACCACCTCTTGAAATACAGAGAAGGGAATGGCAACCCACTCCAGTATTCTTGCCTGGAGAATCCCATGGACAGAGGAGCCTGACCATAGGGTCACGGAGAGTCAGACACGACTGAAGCAACTTAGCATGTGTGCACCTTGAAACAATATTTTGCATACGTTGGATTAAATAAAATATATTATACAAATTAATTTTATCAGTTTGTTTTTATTTTTTAAAATGCAGCTCCTTAGACATGTTTAATTACATGTCTCTCTCAGATTTCTATTGGATCTGAGCCTAGGAATGCCAATCTATCCCCCCAACCACTAGAGTGCACAGTAACTGTCCCAGAAACAGCGCTCGGTGCTTAAACACTTGACCTAGCTTCTAAGACCAGGGCTGTTCACTCGCATCGGATCAGTTGAGACCTCCAGTATCTGCAAGGGGAGTCCAGGCACGGATATCTGGAAAAATATGCAAGATGCTCCTGTACCACCCACACCATCCTGAAACAATAGCTAACCATTCTGAACTCAGCCTGAACTTCTGACTGTTTCAGAAACCTAAAGAGGACACAGACATGTCTGAAACTGAGAGGCACAGCTCAGAGGTTCCTTAAAATAGACTGGAGACCACAGGCAATGATGAGATCCTCTCTCAGAAATCAAAGAGCGAACAGCCTTGACTCTTGAACTACAAACCCAAAATAGGTATCCTGAGGGACGGTTCCTTCTCCTAAAGCTGAGGGTAAACAAGCTAAACAAATTGGAGATTCCAGACACTCCCTTTGTCAACCCAAGAAATCAAGGGACCACTTCTATCAATTATGAAGCCAATGACTCCAGCTTCTGAATCCCATTCCCAGGTTAGCAGCCATGGGACAAATGGGTTCAGAGCCTATAATACTGACAGTCCAAATAACAATGCCTAGCTGTATGCAGAAGTTAGGTACTAAAGACACCATATAAGGCAAAAATCATCTATGGAACCACTTATCTGTAGAACAGCTCCACATTAGGAATTAATACATCATTTCTCAATGAGTAAAGCACAGTCATTTTTTTCATTCAGCTTTAGGAAAAAAATTCAGTAGTTCTTCAGATGAACACTATATAATGTAGCAAACTTGCACTTAGAAGCCAAAGTGTACAAAAACCTACATGTCTTTAAATGTTCACACTGAATGTAATGAGATGTTCACATTCAGACAGACACACAGGAACTGAAACCAAGTGAGAGAACGTCAAGTTAAAGCCCAACCAGACAAGGGACTCACACTATGACAGACATCAAGGGACTGAGAGTTACACTGGGATCCAGGACCAGTGAGGGGAAGGGCATCTAATCTAATATGCATATTTCAATTACAGTTTGTTAAATACGAATACGATGAGAACAAAGAGATCTTTTAGATCTTTTAGAAGGTTAACTCAATCCATTTAATAATAGTCAATTTTGGGTCCATTCTGGGGGGGTGGAGGGGTCTTCTCCCAATGAATAAGCAGGACGCCCCAAAGAGGGGCACCCCAGAAGCCTTCAGAATGCTGTTCTCATAACTTTGTGAATAATAAAATATTTCTGTAACATCCAAGTTCTGTGTGAGAGTAGGAAGATCCATCTCTTGGACAAAGTATCCTCAGCCACCACCTTTCCTAAGTACCACTCACTGATGGCACAGCAGAACTCCAATATACAAAAGTCAGGCCCTTCAGCTAATCTTGATCAAGTCAAACCAGACAGCCATAAACTGAGAATAAACAGCCAGTGACGTCTATAGAGTTGTACACCTGTAATCCTGCTATCTGGTGTAACTCTGGCCACCTAGATTGATTAAGTCTGCATTGGTTGGTTCAGTCTAAATATCTGGCCTATGGTCCTGTTTCTGGATTTACATTCAGTTCCCTTTTGGACTGACTGAGGTCTTGACACCCTGACCACCTCTGAAAGCTCCCTCTTTCTGGAGCTAAACACACTAAGCCATTGGATTACATCCTACTCTAAAATGGCCAAGTCACCTGGCACTCTCCTGACTCAGGATCACCATCACTCAGGTGGCTTTTAACCTTTTTGCCCTCACAATTATTCACACATGCAACACCCTTTCATCAGTAACATCTCTCATCTTAAAAGGTGATTTACAATGAAGAGGAGCTTAAAAGAATTGCTATGAATAAAGGGGACATGGAAAGTAAGGAAAATCACTGGTCTAGAATCTTTTGCTGTCACTTAATCACTCAACACAATAAACTCCTGAGGACCATACACGATACTGCACAAGTTATATTTAGAAATATTTAAGAAAGGAATAGAGTACTAAGTTCTTCTCTTCTAGGGCGAGGGTAAAAGGGAGATCTTCCAGAAGAAAGATAAGCAGAAAACCTTGAAAGACAAACTATACTTTAAAAAGCGATATGTTTGCCTGTTGATATCAAATGTAGAACAAACAGCAATATCAAATACAAACACTGAGAACTTTTTGGAGCCCTTACTCTTCTACAAGTAGCTCTTATTAACATTACTTCATCTCATTCTCATAAAAATCTGAAAGAGCTATTATTACTCCATTTTACAGGTGAAGAAACTAAGGAGGGAAAAGTTTACACAATTTATCCAAGGTCACATGGTTAGAAAACAATGGAAAAAGCACAAAACTCTCGAAAGTGTCAAACTTCACAGCTTATATTTAAACTTATATAATTCTAAAGTCTACACCTTGTTTTAGGAAACAGATTCAATAGTCATCAAGCCATGAAATAAATATGCCCCTACTTAAAGAAAACCTGAAATCAGAATGCAATGTTGATTAAAAAAAAATACACTTGATAAATTAACTACATTCCATTTTCCATGTAATTAACATTATTCCCTAATCATGAAATCTTCAAATTCCTCACACCCACAAATACAAAATCTGAAGTTTAAAGGCACTGACATCTCCTGTGTGTGTGTGTGTGTGTGTGTGTGTGGTCAGTTGGGTCCAATTCTTTGCAACCCCATGAAGTGCAGCCCACCAGGCTTCCTCTGTCCATGGAATTTTCCAGGCAGGAATACTGGAGCAGGTTGCCATTTCCTCCTCCAGGGTATCTTCCCAACCCAGAGATGGACTCTGCATCTCCTGCATTGGCAGCCAGATTCTTTACTACTGCACTACCTGGGAAGCCCTACTATCTTCTAATTTCTTAAAAATCTGGGTTTAAACACTTGGGTCTAATAATAGAGAAATACATTACTTCTCATCTTAGAACTGACATTTAAGATTAAGGAGCACCCTCAGAACATTATTAATTTTGGATAACTGTGTTAATATGAGAAAATCCATAGAAAAACAAAGCGTAAACCTAATGTAGAAAGAACGTCAGTAGCCTCTGAGATCATTTGGATGGTTGACTTACTGTAGGAAGCAGTAAGGAGAGCAGAGGAGAGCCCCTCCTGCTCATTATGGGACACCTAGTAAAAGGCACCCCAGGGAGGGCAGGGCTTTTTAAGAGCAGCTCACGTAAAGTTTTCATGCTGTTCATGTGCCGTCAAACACACCTGACAGTGACACAACACAGAATGTCTTTGAGTATGTCATGTTATTATATACCTTAAAAATCCCAGAAGAGCCCAAAGAACCAAAACTAGTCACTCCTTTTAACATGAAAAGAAATTCATTATTTCACAGTCATTATCTGTCACCTAGTTCCAGGATCTGCTCAGCATTTCTCAAAATATTTCATCAACAGAGAACAAAGCTCCGAACCAAAACAAAAAGTACAATCCTCTGCCTAAAAAATATTCCAAGAAACAAACAATGTTTTCTTAACAGCTTATGCTTTCCTGCTTTCTTCAGTACATCATTAACTTGGTAGCAGATAGACCTGGATTCTAATTCAGACTCTCTAAGCCTCAGTTTTCTCAAATGGAAAGATTTATAATTTCTACGTTCAAAGGACCTGACACTTTTCATATTTCCATTAAGAAAAAAGAGGCTCATTGTTATTAAATTTAGAACATCACTGACAACCAAGTATGACCCTAATTTTAAAAATGGCAATCTTTAAAAATAAAATGGTAAAACCCACTGTGAAGATATTTCACTACATTCCTTCTGAAAAATCTAGACCTGCCTAACAACTTGTGCTTCCCAACTTCTCTGAAAATCCACTGGGCCCATTAGGAATGCTTTTTTCTGTACTACCACTTTGCTTCTTACTCATATTCATTTCAAAACCTCCTTCCTGACAAACAACTCAAGGAAAAAAAGGAAACAACATTACTCACTTCAGACATATGCTCCCATCTCCATCCATTTAAACACACAATAGAACATATCACAAAACTCACTTTTAATCACTCTTAATACTTCGAATCAAAGGAAATCCTCGCCTTGTCTATCACCTAAAGAACCTCCACTCTCAAATGTCCATAGCTACAGGAAACAAATATAAACTGTAAGACAAGAGAATTTCATGAAAGTTACCAAAACACTGTTAACTTTACATTTTCAGTATCAAATTCTGGCAAACATAGGGCAAACATACTGAATGCGGCAGTGTCTGTTTCATTGCATATGAAGGTTCATTTAAACTAGTCCATGTTTATAACACATGCTACTAAACTTTTCACATAAGTCTGAAACTAAAAAAAAACAAACAAAAACCCAAAAACTAAATTGCAGTGATCTGGGATTTAAGCATTCAATTCTACTCTTATGACATAGTCTAAAAGAGACAAAAACTAAGTGTTTTATATAGTAATTTTTGTCTGTGGTGGCCCTAAGCATGCTTAAATGATTAGGGTTTACTTTGCTTTTGAAAGATTAGTGGGTAGCCACTTGTTTACTCACATATTATAAGGAGAGACACTGAAGGTACACAGGTTAAGTGACTTCTACAAATGAATGTCATGAGTCATCATAAGAGTGTAGATCCTCTGACATCCAGCCATGTGCCCATTGTCCGCCATGAATCTTTATTTTCATTTCTAAGAGCACAGAATCAACTTACTATAAATACCAACAAGAATGTGTAAGCATTTAGTTTTTTAATAAACAGTTACCTAGAAGGACTCGCCTTTGAAAGACGGGAAGATTTTCTTCAGAAGCAACAGTTATCTCTATCTACACTGGAAAAATCATTTTAAAAAATCCTAAAAGCTGAGTTCATCACATCCTACCATACACAACTGCTGCTTCTTCCAAAAGAGGTGTGGTTTCACAACATCAAGCTCTGCTTTTATACTAATATCATGTCAAATAAGAAAGTACACATTTTTGTCTTGGTGCATCCCTTCTATACTACAGAAACAGAAAAATTCAACTCTACCTGACACAGAAACATAAGGAAGAATTTACTGTTTGTGGGCTGCTTTGAGATTATAGAATGAAATACATAATCCAGTTGCTCCTCGGCCCTAGAATAAAGGCAAACTTCACTGAGAGTGACTACTTCAGCAGATGCCTTCAAAATAAGATCCTACAATGTTATTTATATAGAGAAGTTTTTTATAAGCCAAATATTGATCACAATAAAATGGAGCAAAAAAACCTCCACAACTGTTTAGAAAGTTCTTTTACCCAATTCACAAATTTAATACTTCTGTCCCCTTACTAAATTTCTCCTTTAGTAAGGACACTAATTCTGTAAGTTAGTAAAAATTGTTAGCACTTATGGCAGAGAACAGAGACCATCACAAAAATGATGCGATTAACTGCAATGGCAAATGTATAAAATATCAAATTAATAACTAAGTTTTAAATTTTTTTTGATAAATTTCACTTAGTATTCGTTCCTGGACAACTGTATTTCCTGGAGAACAATAAAATCTCAAAATTTTAACCTTAGGTCTGGAGGTTAGCCTTTATATTTTCACCAAGCCTCTCCTCAAGTTGCTTCTTCTAGACATGTCAGGTAAACATAATTCTTGAACATTAAAGGTTTGATCAGTTAAGTGTAACAGGTTATGGCTACTGTCACTCCTGTTGGTACTTCCAGTCAGCGAAGAATGAAAGATTTCATAAAACTGTCAACTGAACTAAGTACACTGAGCAATTACCTAGTTTAGGTAGAAAGTAAAAAGAGACTAGCAAGGAGATCCAACCGGTCCATCCTAGAGGAGATCAATCTTGGGTGTTCATTGGAAGGGCTGATGCTGAAGCTGAAACTCCAGTACTCTGGCCACCTCACGCGAAGAGTTGACTCATTGGAAAAGACCCTGATGCTGGGAGGGATTGGGGGCAGGAGAAGGGGACGACAGAGGATGAGATGGCTGGATGGCATCACCGACTCGATGGACATGGGTTTGGGTGGACTCCGGGAGTTGGTGATAGACAGGGAGGCTTGGCGTGCTGCGATTCATACAGTCGTAAAGAGTTGGACACGACTGAGCGACTGAACTGAACTGAAAAGAGACTAGAACTCCTCAGAGATTTCATAAAAAGTAAAACGGAGAGGAGTTAAGAGACTCGACCTATGCAAACGGGAAAAAAACAACAGTTTTAGTGAGGAAAAAAGATCAAGATTCGAGAGTTAAGGGTTGGGGTCAGGATGGAGAGAGACGGGAGGACAGGGAGGGATCGTCAGACGGAGAGGGGTGAAGTCAGGGCAGAGAGGAAGGATTCGGGGCGCCAGGGCCTCCGAAGATGAAGTCCTGCGCCAAGTGATGCTGAGGCAAAACCCTGTCAGAAGCTAATGCAAGACGGGGAAGGCGAAGAACCGAAGGGGGGAAACGGGCAGAGCAGAGCGAGCGAAGGGAGGAATGACAGAGGGAGCGGAGAAGGGAGCCGGCGGCGGGCGAAGAGCCGGCCCGGGGGCGCCCAGAGGAGGGAGGGGCCCCAGGGGCACCCCGCCTCCCACGGAGGGGCCGCTGGGGATGAGGGGCGCGGCGCGGCAGGGAGAAGGCGCGAGGACGCGCAGGGGGCGAAGAGCGGCCGGGAGCTCGCGGGCCGCGCGAGGGTCGGGCCCGAGGCGCGGCGGGCAGCGCGGCTCCGCAGCCCGAGCGCGCCCGCCGGCCGTCCCCGCCGACCTTCAGGGGCCCGGCGCCGGCTCCAACCCGGAGCGGCCGGGTAGGGCCGGAGCCGAGAGCGGGGACCGGGCGCAGAGGAGGCCGCTCCCCGCCCGGCCGCGGGGAGGGGACGCGAACAGGGTCCCGGGGGTCGCGGGCCGGGACAGCCGGACGTCGAGAGCTCACCTCTCGCCCGGCTCGGCCGCCGCCGCCGCCCGTCGAACCGTGGAGCTCGCTGTCTCAGTGGAAGAAGGCGGCCCCGCCCGGGTCAGCACCATCCCGCCGCGGGCCCCTCACATCGCCGTCGCAGCACCGCAACCTCCGCCGCTGAGGAGCCGGCTCGTAACCGCCGCCCGGCGAGCGGCCCCGCACGGCCAGCGAGCATGCGCACTGCGCGGGTCCCCGAGGGAGCGCCGCGGGCCGCGCTACCTGCGAGCCACAGGTCCCGGCCGCGGCCCCGCCCCCAGGCCGCCCAGCCGGCCGCGCCCTCCCCTTGCCAGGCGAGGCCCCGCCCTCCCAGGCCTGCGCCCCGCCCCCCGCGCGCCCGGCGCTCCCGGGCCTGGGTTCCAGACCCAGCGCAGACTGAGATTTTGAGAGCTGTGTCCACCCTATCGGGCTCAGGCTCCCAAGCTCCCGCGAGAACGGGAAGTTGGCGTCAATAAAAGGCGCTGGCCCGTGGGAAGGGCAGGATTGCGGGCGTCTGGAGGGTGAGAGCTAGGGCTCGGGAGACGAGGGAGGGCGAGGAGAGCGAGTGCTGGGCTGCACTTCTCGCTTTGTCGTTTATTCTTCCCTGTTCCTCACCTTCTTCCTCCGATCCGGGATGAAGAGCCTGGTCCTTGCGCAGTAGGAGGGGAAGGACAGCTGCTGTTGGGGCTGGGAAGAGGGGCTCAGTTGCAGCCTTTTGGGGGCGGTATCTGTGTTGCTATGGTTACCGCTGGGTGACGGACGCCTGAACGTAGCTCTTTGATTCCCTTGACGGATCCCGAGAAGGATAATCCTTAAGTGATCTACTACTTCACTCTCCCTAGTTTCTGAACCTTTTGTGGTGCGGAAAGCTCAGTGTGTTACAAAAGCAAAGTTGTAAAGAAGGAAGTTGCGGCTGCAGCGTGTGTTTTACAATTGAGGGTGTTTAGTGGTGATGGCGTTTAATAGCACTGAACTGCACTTTTTAAAGTGGTTTAAGTGGGGGCGAGGGACGGATAAATTCGGCATTTTTGAGTAACAGGTACGCACCCCTATATATAAAATAGATAACCAGTAAGGGCACGCAGTATGGTACACGGAATTATACTCAGTATTTTGTAATAATCTGTAAGGGAAAAGAATCTGAACCACTTCACTGTAAATCCGAAACTAACACCACATTGTAAGTCAACTATACTTAAATAAGAATAAAATTGTTTAAAATGGTTGTATTTTATGTTATGTAATACCTTATAACAATAAAAATGGAAAGAAAAAAGTTTGCACTAATTTGGGAATAAAACCGATGCCTTGTAGTGTAGGCCATTTGGGGGGGCAGGTTTTGAAAATAGTTTAACCTCTGGTTTTTCTTCATCTTAGTATGTGTTGTAAACATGCTTAAAAGTGCCTTTTTGTCCTATGATAACCAGTATATTAGCATTTACATGAAAGGCTTGCCATTGTAATTCCTAATCGTTGTCTTTGTAAAAAAAAAAAAATAGCTGAATAGTGTTTTTACTGTCCTTTTACATAAAAGTTTGTTTTGTGATTTGAATTGTAGCCTCACAATTGAAAGCCTTTTTCTATTTTTATTTTTCAGTTCTTTCTTAGGAAAATATACTGAATATCCAATTATTTGCAGTTCCATATCTATACTTTCCTTAAACTTCACCCTGTGCCAAGATTCCTTCTCTATTAATGTATTCTTTCTGTTCAAATTGCATTTTAAAATCATCTGTGTGCCTGAGTGTACTAATCTTGGAGATCCCAACATGAATAAAACAGAACTTGGGTGCAGTGTTTATGGAACTGCCTCATAACATGATGTGTGTAGTTAGAGATGCATGCACAAGGTATTACTGGAGCTCAGAATAGGATTAATCTGATTTAGGTTGGCAGAAGTCATGAATCAAGAAAGACTTCCGGGAGGAAATGATTCCAGAGAGTTAATGTAATGGAATATATGTGTGTTGGAGGGCCAAGTGCAATAGGGAAAGGTGTGGGAAAAACGATTGCTTGAACAAAACCATACAACCAGAAACTGATGCTTGCACAGAATGAGATTAAGCAATTTTGTGCCACAATTTGGGGGTATGAAGCTAGAGAAGCAGGCAAAGTTCAGATCATGGTGCCCCTTTAAAGGATTTCAAGGAAAGATCAATTTAACTAGTATTTTTTCATTACTTATTCAATGTGTGCCAAGCACTGTGCTAGTTACCAGGATGCAATGAGGAGTAAGTCATTCCCAACTCTCAGGGAATTTACAATCTAATAAGGGGACACAGGTACCTCACAAGTCAAAACATTGTACCAGAGTTAAAATTGGGGAAGGCAGAGGTCATTTGGGAGCCCAGAAGAAGAGCTCCCTTCTAACTAACCTAGAGAGTTAGACAAGACTTCTGGAAATGATTCGTCAGGAGAAGAATATAAAATACTCTCTTAAAAATTAGAAAAAATGTTATCTCCTGACATAGTATTAGAGTGCAGAATGCCTTGACCCAGGTGTCAGATTACCTGGTTCAGGTTCTAGCTCTGCAGTACACTAATCTGAAAAGTCTGTATAATCTATGTAATCCTAACTTCTCTAGATTTCAGTTTCTCTTGTAACAATCAAATTATATTCTTTTAGGAATTTTGTGACTTTAAATTTACTTCCCATTTATGCCCGCAGGTTTTGAGTCAGTCTTTATGCTGCTGATATAATGGTTTTGTGCCACACTTAACACGCTTACCATTTAAACTACGTCATGTTATATATGTCATTTTCTATTCAAGCCATGCATGCTCAAAGGATGCAAAGTTGGGATACTTTTTATCCCATGGTTTACTAGCTATGGTCTACATGATTTAACTTTGGCATAGAATGTATTCAAATATTTCCTAAGTCCTTCTAACTGGAGTGTTCTCTTAAACTTCTACACAGTCGCACAATATTGGCTCGGTTGAAGACTTGAGAGGTTAGAAGAAATGAATATTGTAAATCTGGAAATAGCGTAGTGGAAAGATATCTATCTGTTGCTAGACATCAACTCACTCAGCAAGTAAACTTACTTTTTCCTTCTTGGGATTTATGATGGTTAAAACACTCCTGTTGCTTTAAGGAGGTCACTATCAACTATAAAATTTTAAATTAACATTAAGATGTGGTCAGAATCATTCCATAGCTTTTTCCACGAATGTGATTCTTTATGGCATTTTATACAGGGAATTCTGACTTCCTTTAAACAATTTGTTTTAAAGAATTGGATTATTTTCAAATAAGTAGAGTATTATAATATTAATAAAATACTAAACCCTCTTCTGGGGCAACCATTCTTGAGTCTGTTTAAAATACAGATTTAATCATTTGCAAACACTTGAGAGCATGCTCACTGTATTCAAGACAAATTTTTTAAAGGTTATATAATCTTACCAAATATGAGATGGGGTAAAACAAAGTTTCATTATAAGACTTCCTTCATGGGTTAGTAACAACTACAAACCAGAAGGGCAAATGTATTACTTCATAACTTAATGTCATAACATTTTTTTCATGACTTAATAACTACGAAGGAACAATCACAATATAAAACTCAGTCTTCCCTGTAATACAATAGCAATCCCTCAAAAAAAAAAAAAAAAAGAAGAGGCAGTTTTCAGTTTTCTTTCTTTCTTTCTCTGTCTTTCTCTTTTACCAGATAATGTTGGTTGCTTCTGAGAGGGAAACTTGGAAGGCTGGGCTTTTGGTGAGGGAAGGGAAAGAAGAATTCCTACTGTATATTCATCTGAGTTTGAACCTAGTGAGTATATTAAAGGAAAATATGTTTGAATCTATATTAAACACAGTTTTTTAAATGTATGTAGTCTTTAATAATGATACTACAGAAAAAAAAACCCAATAGCTACGTAATGAATGAAAATGCAAACAAGTTTTTGCGATACAGTGTGAAAGGGGCAAACAGTGACTCCTTGGTTGCAGCTCAGATAATCTGAGTTTCCTAAAGCCAGAGTATCTGCTTGGGTTATTCAGAGAGACTCTGTTAAGATGTTCCTCCTACCACCACCCAAACTGAATCATTCCTGTGAAGAATAATTATCTAGTACCATGTGACAGTACTGAAATGATTTCTGAATTATTCTCTTCCTCGTGTGCTTAAAGCATACCATGATGTTTTAAAAATAATAATGTATATACTAGTTATGATTTGATCTGTGATAGTAAACATATCAGGGCAACTGTCTCACTCTTCTAGGGACTCACACAGTCTAATCTCAAGTCCCGATCCTTAACTCTGGCCACAAAGATTCTTTCTGCCTCCTATCAGACCTTGTCACAGAGCTCTCCTGCCAACTCCTCTTACTCAACACACCCCAGACCCATCCTGCTCTCCTCTCCCCTCACACACAGCTCCATCTCCCTCCCCACCTCCAAGCATCTTTTAATGATCCTCCCCCCCTGCCATTTATGGATTGAACACATAATCAAACATTCAAAATAGTATTCTAATATCTACAACATATATTTGCATAACTTTCTTTTCTAGGCCTTCTTGATCTGTCAGAGACATCATAATAAGAAGCTACTTTATGAGAATGTTGTGAAATTGTGTGTATGTGCTCAATCTTTAAGTTGTGTCCGACTCTTTTCAACCCCATGGACTGTATCCCACCAGGCTCCTCTGTCCATGGGATTTTCTAGGCAAAAATACTGCAGTGTGTTGCCATTTCCTCCTCCGGAGAGCTTCCCAACCCAGGAATCGAATCCCTGCATTTCCTGCACTGACAGGCTGGTTCTTTGCTACTGAGCCACCTGGGAAGCCCTATGAAATTATTACAAAGATCTTTTACCAAAAAAAAAAAAAAAAAAGAAAGGTACATATTTCTGATTATTCCTGGCACTGGAAGGAAATAATGATAAGTAATGGGACATTCATAGATCAATTTAACTTACAATAAACATCCATCCATAATTAGTATTTAATTTCCTCTTTAAAACACATACAATTCTAAACTCCCATACAATTTGTGGACCATAGGGAATGCAAAATTAACCTCTTATGTTTAAAATCTTTTCACCAGAAAACTCTTCTTTCCACTTCTTAGTTTTTACATTGGAAAGATTGATGGGAACACAGTAAAAGGAAAAAAATCATTTTTCTATATTACAGTGCTCATTATGTTTTATTTTTACCCCTTGCGAAGTGAAAGTCTCTCAGTTGTGTCCAACTTTCTGTGACCCAATTGACTATACAGTCCTTGGACTTCTCCAGGCCAGAATACTGGAGTGGGTAGCCTATCCCTTCTCCAGTGGGTCTTCCCGACCAAGGCATTTAACTGTGAACTCCTGCATTGCAGGCAGATTCTTTACCAACTGAGCTATCAGAGAATCCCTTCCCTTGGGTAACTACCAAATTTATCTATCCTTAGATTTATTTAAAGTGTTTAACAGTTGCCAAATTTCTCTCAGGTATTGAAAAAATAAAAGCTTCTTTCTTTAAGAAATACAGATTTATTTATTATTTTCACTGTGTTTTTAAAAGCTACATAAATCACTATTTTTTAATTATTCAGGGGGAAAAAAGGCAGTTTAAAGTGATCTGGGAGGTGAAGAAATAGTTAGCTTTTGGATGATTCTATTTGTAGAAATTCCTTGACAAGAACATATGCCTTTGTACTTGCTTTTACAAGTTAAGAAAAAATTTTCTTGGCAGTTGTTTTTCTTTTTTCTTGCTTTGTCACCATGCAGAGTTTAAGAACTGAAAGCTAACAGAAGATTTTACTGTAACTCCTTTAAGAAAATATCTTCTACTCATTTTTTTGTTTCACATGCTAGCAAGGAAGTACTCAAAATCCTTCAAGCTAAGCTTCAACAGTCCATGAGCCAAGAACTTCCAGATGTACAAGCCAGATTTAGAAAAGGCAGAGGAACCAGAGATCACATAGCCAACATTTGCTGGATCATAGAAAAAGCAAGGGAATTCCAAAAAAAAAAAAAAAAATTACTTCTGCTTCATTGACTATGCTAAAGCCTTTGACGGTGTAGATCACAACAAACTGGAAAATTCTTCAAGAGATGGGAATACCAGACCACCTTACTTGTCTCCAGAGAAACTTGTATATAGGCCAAGAAGTAACAGTTGGAACTGGACATGGAACAAAAGACTGATTCCAAATTGGGAAAGGAGTACATCAAGGCTGTATATTGTCACCCTGCTTATTTTACCTAAATGCAGAGTACATCCTACAAAATGCCTGACTGCATGACTCCCAAGATGGAATCAAGATTGTGGGGTGATATATCAACAATCTCAGATATACAGATGATACCACTCTAATGGCAGAAAGTGAAGAGAAACTAAAGAGCCCCTTGAGGGTGAAAGAGGAGAGTGAAAAAGCTGGCTTAAAACTCAATATTCAAAAAACTAAGATCATGACATCCAGTTCCATCACTTAATGGCAAATAGATGGGGAAACAATGGAAACAGTGACAGGCTTTAATTTCTTGGGCTCCAACATCACTGTAGATGGTGACTGCAGTCACGAAATTAAAAGATGCATGATCTTTGGAAGAAAAGCTATGGCAAACCCAGACAGCATATTAAAAAGCAGAGACATCACTTTGCTGACAAAGGTCCATACAGTCAAAGCTATGGTTTTTCCAGTAGTCATATACAGATGTAAATGTTGGGCCATAAGGAAGGCTGAGTGCTGAAGAGATGATGCTCTCAAATTGTGGTGCTGGAGAAGACACTTGAGATGTCCATTGGACAGCAAGGAGGTCAAAACTAGTCAATCCTAAAGGAAATCAACCCTGAATATTCACTGGAGGGACTGATGCTAAAGCTCCAATACTTTGGCCACCTGATGCAAAGATTTTCCCAATCGACTGATTGGGGAAAAAAACCCTGATGCTGAGAAAGATTGAGGGCAGGAGGAGAAGGGGGCACCAGAGGATGAGATGGTATCACTGACTCAATGGACATGAGTTTGAGTGAACTTTGAGAGACAGTGAAGGACAGGGAAGCCTGGCATCCTGCAGTTCATGGGGTTGCAAAAGAGTTGGACACAACTTAGAGACTGAACAACAACAATTTTTTGGTGGTTTAAATTGATCATATAAATACTATATTGTCAAGATTGAAATCTGTAGATGAAAATTTTACAAGTTTTAAAGTGAAATTTTATTAGATTTAAAAATAGCTTATTGAGATAGAATTGACAAAAATTGCACTTATTTAACATGTACAATACCTATTGATGTTTGTAACATCATCACCATAACCAAGATAAGGAGCATATTTAATGACTGACCATGAAAAGTTTTCTTCAGCCTCCTTGTAACTCTATATCCCGTCCCTTTCCCTACCCATGCTAAACCCTATGCAACCCCAAACCAATTTATTTCGCTTATAGGTTAGATTTCATTTTCTAGAATTTTATATGAATGAACTCAATCATACAATGCTTACATTTTTTGTCTGACTTCTTGGACTCTGTGCAATTATTTTGAGATTCATCTATGTTGTTGTACATCCCAATAATTTATTCCTTTTTATTGTTAAGTAGCACTCCATTGGATTAGTCACCTCTGGCTACAACAGAACACCATAGATTGGGGGTCTTAGACAGCAGAAATTTAATTCCCATAATTCTGGAAAGTCCAAGATCAAGGTGCTGACATGTTTGGTGTTCCTGGCTTGCTGAAGGCTGCCTTCTTGTTGTGTCCTCACATGGTAGAAAGGGAAAGAGCAATATCTTCTTCTTCTTACAAGAATACCAATCCTATTGAATTAGAGTACCACTCTTTAAACCTCATTTAACCTTAAATGCCTCTTAAGTCTTATCTTCAAATACAGTCTCACTGGGGGTTAGGGAATCAATGTATGATCCGGGGATAGCAGTAGTGGTGGAGTGGTGTTTACAGTTTGGAACTATTACAAATTAAACAGCAGTGAACATTTTTACATGTATTCATATGAATATATACTTTCTCTTTGATAGTACCTAGGAGTGGAATGAATGGATCATATGGGAGGTGTATGTTTAATTTTTAAAGAAACTATCAAATTGTTTTCCCAGTGATTTTATTAATTTGCTTTCCCACAAGCAGTGTTTGAAAGTTTCTTTAGTGTTTGTGTTTAGTGTTTGAAAGTTGCTTTAAATCCTCTTGAACTTGGTATGGTCAATCTTTTTTAATGTTAGTATCTTAATAGTATATAATGTGTAAGTATAATAGTATACTTATAATAGTATAATACTTATAATAGTATAATACTTATAATAGTATATAATAGTATAAGTATATAATGATATTTTATTGTGGTTTTAATTTATATTTATCTAATAACTAGTGTGTGGAGAGAGGCTTTTGTCATGAGTTTTTTGTCATCATGTAACTTTGAAGAATTAACTTTTTTTCACATTTTGTTATGGGTTGTTTTCTTGTTATTGAGTTTTGAGAGTTCTTTATATATTCTGGACATACTGATATAAGGTCACAAAGATTTTCTCCTATGTTTTGTTATGAAAGTTTTAACATTTAAATCTAAAATCTACTTTGAGTTTATTGTTATATGTGGTGTGAGATATGGATTGAAATTCTTTACTTATTGCATATTGAAATCCATTTTTTCCAGCACCATTTGTTGAAAAGACAATTCTTTGTCCATTGAATTGCCTTTGCACCTTTGTTGAAAAATCAGGTGATGACATATGAGTGTTTATTTCTGAACTTCTATCCTATTCCATTGACCTATTGGCATATATTTATGCTAATATGGCTATGTTTTGATTAGCTTTATTTTTTACTTTTCTAAGTCTTGAAGCTAGGTAAAAAGTTTTTCAACCATATTCTTTCTCAAAATTATTTCTGCTACTATAGATCCTTTGCATTTTCATATGCATTTAATTAGTTTGTCAGTTTCTACATTAAGACTTGCTAGAGTTTTGATTTGGTGGTATTTTGAATCATTAGATCAATTTATGAAAAATTGACATCTTAATAATATTAATGATTATCATGCCTTCTCAGTTTTTTGGGTCTTCTTTGAACTCCCTCAGTAATATTTTCAAGTTTCAGAGTCCAGGTTATACATATATTTGTCAAATTTATCCCTAAGAATTTCATATTTTGATACTATTGTAAATTTTATTGTTTTTATTTAAATTTCCAGTTGCTATTTGTATTTAGAGATACAATTGATTTTTGTAAACTGTTATATCCTGCAATTTTGCCACACTCACTTAAAGGTTCTAATAGCTATTTGTGTAGATTTCATTGGGTCCTCTATGTAGATGATAACATCATCTGTGAATAAAGATAGTTTTACTACTTTTTAATCAGGAGGTCTCTCATTTATTTTTCTTGTGTTATTGCACTGACTAGAACCTCCTATACATTGTTGAAGAAAAATAGTGAGATCACCATCCTTGTCTTATTCTTAATCTTAGAAAAAAATATTCCATCTTTCATATGAGGTTTTTTTTTTATTTTTTTATTTTTATTTTTTTTTTCCAGTGGGTTTTGTCATACATTGATATGAATCAGCCATGGATTCACATGTATTCCCAATCCCGATCCCCCCTCCCACCTCCCTCTCCACCCGATTCCTCTGGGTCTTCCCAGTGCACCAGGCCCGAGCACTTGTCTCATGCATTCACCTGGGCTGGTTGATCTGTTTCACCATAGATAGTATACATGCTGTCTTTGAATATCCCACCCTCACATTCTCCCACAAAGTTCAAAAAGTCTGTCTGTTATTTCTGTGTCTCTTTTTTCGTTTGCATATAGGGTTATCGTTATCACCTTTTCTAAAATTCCATATTATTATGTGTTAGTATGGCTGTAATGTCTTACTTTCTGGCTTACTTCACTCATGATAATCGGAGCTCCAGCTTCATCCACTCATTTAGGACGGTCAAATGAATCTTTTTAATGGCTGAGTAATATTCCATGGTGTATATGTACCACAGCTTCCTTATCCATTCATCTGCTGAATGGGCATCTAGGTGCTTTCCAGTCCTGGCTATTATAAACAGTGCTGCGATGAACATTGGGGTGCACATGTCTCTTTCAGATCTGGTTTCCTCAGTGTGTATGCCCAAGAGTGGTATTGCTGGGTCATATGGCAGTTCTATTTCCAGTTTTTTAAGAAATCTCCACACTGTTTCCCATAGCGGCTGTACTAGTTTGCATTCCCACCAACAGTGTAAGAGGGTTCCCTTTCCTCCACACCCTCTCCAGCATTTATTGCTTGTTGACTTTTGGATAGCAGCCATCCTGACTGGCGTGTAATGGTACCTCATT